>NC_087128.1:9393939-9696969 GCF_030705265.1 Helicoverpa armigera
GCCAAGCTAGACAATGTCACTGCCAAGCGCATTGTTCTGTCTGCCACGAGGTTGCCAGAGTGCAACCCGTTTCGCTCTATTGTTAGTGCAGTGATATCATTTATAAAAGTGATATGAGTTACAGGTTGGGTTTGTAACCGGTAGTAGTACTTCCTTATGATGTTGAGGTCGCTGTTGAAAGGTTTGGCGGTTTGGCAGTGTTAGGCTATTATTGTGAGGTCAGTAGTCTCAGGGTGGGTGAATTATATTTGAATGGCAGTTGATTGATCTCAGTGATCATCATCATAATCGATCATTAACGAAACATTATTCAGTGAGTATACATGTTATGGACCAAGTGATAAATTGGGCAGTATACATAATGCCCGGTCATTATGAAAAATGCCCAATATGAGAGTGCAATTTGATAATAATTATTCAAATAATCAAATTGACCGGGCACTATACATATTGCCCGTGACCTTTTGGGCAAAGTAATACAAACATATTTAATTTCATTTTTTTAACATAACACATCCCATATTAATTGACCCAGCATGGAAGTAAGCATGCAACAGCATCGCTTCTGTCACGGCTCCGGCGCTGCGGGGCTCCGGCGGTCCCATGCGAGCTTATCGTCGCAGATGGTTTTCACGCTCACCACCGCAGCTTCGGCTTGCTGGCCGGCTGAGCCGGCCAGCCTCAGACGCGGCGGCGAGCGTTTCAACTACCTGCGCCTCAGCTCGCAGGCCGCCTCGCCCCTCCGCGCCTACACGGTTTTGAATTGCACTCTAGGGGTAGGGCAGACAAGACTACGTGGAGTCGGTTTTGCAGCGATTCGTTTTCGTTACTAAGTTCAATTTTTAATACAATGTTTTGAATCCAAATTAAATTCGACCATATAAAAAACGAGCCAAGAAAAATGAGATCAAGAAAAACGAGGCCGAGTAAGTAAATCAGATGACAATTGTCCAATTAATAATTTTGTGGCTAGACTTGTAATTTTCCATTAAAATAGAACATATAATTTAAAACAATAATCATAAAATATGTAGCAAGTAACAGGATTTATTTATTAGAACAACTGCCACTCTCGCACCGCATAAAATATAGCTTTATTATCAAATTGCCCAACTATCATGTAGCAATATAATAATGCCCGTACAATGTGATAAATAATGAAGTTAAGATAGTTATTAATCACTTGGCCCGATAAAGCTAGACATTATGCATAATGCTCGGGCATTATAAATAATGCCCGAATTAATCACATGGTCCATAACATACATACCTATATTAATTCATTTGCGAAGATAAAAGATTGTAAGTTTTAAGTAAGTGCTCGCGCTAATGTTTGTTAGGAGTCACCCATTCGTCATCACAGCTAAAAAAGACCCTCGCTGGACAAAGGCTTCCCGGAAATATGGGAGATTTGGCCTGTATTCACTGTACTGGACGTCCATGTTAGTGAGCGAAAGCCACCATAATTGGAACTCAATTCCATTTAATTTCATCTACCTTGTAGCTATTATTGTTTGAAAACTAAACATAAGTGGAAGCAGTCCATATGACGCTTGACTCGCTTATATCATAACTTTGCTACTCTAACTATTCGCAAACTCGTGTCTGGCATCACCATAAGAGAAAATAGATAACATACCTATACGCATAACAACAGAATAGAATCAGACGACACGAGTAAGACATATCCGTCAAAAGTAATTTTCTACTTTCAATCCTACACTCGAATTCCCTAAGCGAATCTAGATCGCATACTTCACTATCTAGCCAAGTACGGGTAAATTCGGAATATATCGAATGGAAAATTTAGGGTCGTTACACGTGTTATTAACTTTTTAATGCTAGGAATGCTAAATCAGAATGACAATGCAAAATGGCTGCGAGCTACGAAAAGATTATAGTTCGCAGACAAAAATAAACTAAGTTTACTTTGTATGTGTTTTAATCGAAATTGTTATTGTTTTTTTTTACTATAGAAACTTAATTTTCTTCTAACATTTCATGAACAAAATTGCTGTCAGTTTCTACCATTTTCCTATTTTTTTAATAACTTATTAAATTTAGTTGAAGATAATGAGCAGATTTCTTACAATAGTTAGCTTTGAAATTATTTGAACATAAATCCTTCCTAGCATGGTATTACTGAGTAACATACATATAAATATATACATACTTACCTGTAATCCTTTCGGGATGCCACGACGACTTAACATTGCAATCCAAAGTTCTCAGTTTCCGCGCATCTACACATTAATGTATTTAGAACATTTTGATTACCTCTATATCTATGTATGTATGTGTTTCAAATTCTCAGAATTACCCTAGCATATAATGTAAACAATCAAAACATGCATGAATATAATTTTACTAGTACTAGCTTCCGCCAGCGTTTTCAGCAACGCCCCGTAGTAATTACTTAGCGTACTCGGATAACAAAGTTTAAAAAGTTGCCTATAGCCTTCGTCAATGCATGGGCTAGCTAACACTAAAATAATATTTTGAATCCGCCCAGTGGTTTCTGAAATTAGCGAGTTTAAGTAAACAAACGAACTATTCCTACGTTTTTGGAAACCATTAGTAAATAATTATTAAAAAAAAAACTCGAAGCATAGTAAAAACTGCAACAAATCTAGTTTATTCAATACAGTAATTTGTTTTATTAACAACTTGCATCATACTAGCACATATTTAGCATAGCCAAGTATTAGCTGTATAACTTAAATTATTGAAGAGGTAATAATTTAAAAGAATAAGCTGGCAACCCCAAGAGAGAGCGGGGGTGAAGAGGCGCGGAGGCGGCCATTCGAAGATGCATGGCGGTTGCGATATTGTGAAATCAATGTGCAATTGATTAAATTCGTATTATACATATAATATCATTGAATTCGTAAGTGTTTTTCTAATACAAGGAAATTAGTAATTCTATGGCCGGCCATTTGCAATCTCTTTAAGCGTTTCCTTCTAGTCAAACTGGCACTAAATGGTGCAAACATTAAGACACAGTCATTATAATCGTAGGAGATCATTTATTTAATGAATACTGCACAATTAATTTTACGGATCATGTGATCATATTAATTATCCCAATAGGTACTTAAAATAGTGTGGTGGTCATGAAACTAAATGAACGTTCTAAAATTAATATCACGTATTACTTTATTTTCAGATAGTAGTTTACTGACAAATATTATAAAAATAACTTACATAATTAACCTAAATCTATATTACAATAATAAAACATAAATAAATATTTTTAATTAATCTCAAATTATTCAATTTTCGCGTCACTTAGTGACGTCAAAACAGTTGACTGTCACTTTCCAACGACGCTAAAAAGAAGGTCGACAACCTGATTTATGATTTTTAATTAATTTTCTCTAAGCCTACAGTCGATTTTAAAACTGTCTAGGAATAGAACAATCGTCCAATGAGTAAGACAATGGTCGTGCGCCGGCGCAGGTGACGTCACAAACAGCTGTAGCAGATTGATTCAAGCGAGGACAGACATTGACGGCTACCCGATACACGGTGACTACATTTTAGTTGTTCCCCGAACCCGAGAGGTGAGCCAAAGACATTGTTTTGTTCCGGGGAGTACTATTTCATGTTATGCAACCAGTTACAATATATTTTAGAGCTGTGTGCAGTCAACGGTGATTCACTTTTGTTTACAATGTTAGATACAGTTAACTGCTTGAAGCAGGTGTAATTCGACGAAATTATCATTAGTCACCGCAAAAAAAAAACTTCAAAAATACATTTTAAAGTGATTTTTCCATTTTAGAAATATAAAATTTACTATGCTACCCAAAGTAAAACACCTAGGTATATTAATCTTTGTGCTAAAACCAGCTAGATTTCATATAACGTCTTGCTAATTTCCACCTCACATTTCACGGTTAAACATTAGCTCATAGGAAATGAACGCTAATGGACATAAAAATGGAATAACTAAACGACTCATATGATAAATTATACCTGGCATGTGAGGTGATAAATGGAAAAGGTTTCCTGTAGCAGCTATTGAAATAAATCAACTACTTCAAGCTCTCATAAATTCTGTAGTTATCAAGTTCGATGGAATGGTATGTTCCATCGCTGCTTGACACCCATGAGAGAGTTGACAGTTCTGACGGAGATGTGGAGAAAGACAGGTCATTGTTATCAAAGTGATGCCTGATACGCCATTCTGCTAGCTGATCCTCAGTCGGCTGTAAAGCAGAAATGTAACTAGGCGTACTGCTACTTCTATAAGATACGTTTCTGTTAAATCTTGGAGGTGGAATCGAATTTGAAGGCATTATAAATATTTTCTTTTCCTCAAAAACTGGTGTCGACTGACCCATCAAATCACTCCTCAGAGGCACTTTTGGTGGCAAAACTAGAGCATCAACAGTTTTGTGTTTCACAAATAGAATTCGTTTGCTTCCTTTCAGAAGGTGAGGATGTTTGAGAATAACAGCATAGACGCAAAGAGCTCCGAAAATGACACTCACTGCTCCAGTCACAATGTAAAGAACTATATGGAGTTTGTTGTAAGCTTCTTCATAGTCAAACGTGGCATTACTGTAAATGACGCAGTTTTTACGTTCCACTACACCCGTGGTTAGATGTATGGGACAAAAAACATATTGAGCGTTTGGGTCTACGTTGTAAATTCTGAAAACAGAAGGGACATCGCTAACGCAGTACACTTCGTATGGACACGTTGTCTGATACCAAACAAGACCGTATTCCTCTGAATCAATAGCAGTTATTTCTACCATGGAATAGCAATCAGTAGTCAGAAAATATGTTAAATGTATCCAACTGTCTTTGGGTAGTATCTGGTTGATAGGACTGGATGCAAATGAGACAATATCTTTTATATTCTGGAACCCATTAAAAGGGCAGCTGTGACCTACAACTGGAGAAAACATCCTCAAAGTTACGTTTGTGCTGTTATATCTCATTCCGTTCAAACAAGTATTGCTCACATACACAAAGCCATTTATATCGTCCAAGTCATCCCAATATGATCTGGCGCTATCTACAGTGCCAATAACAGCAGCAGTATTATTTTCATAATTATTACCTCCTTGGGAACAATTTTCATCAAGTTCACTGAAAGTTCTATCTTTGAAAAATTCTGGACTTGTGCATACTGGCTCAGTGACCAATACATTCGTATTTGCTAATCGTCGGATATCCCGCATCGAACAATCACAATGCCACTTATTGTTGTGTAGATTAATTCTAGCTGTAGGAGAAGTGAGCATTATGATATTATCGAACAAACCCGGTGGAATCATCACAAGATTGTTGTCTTGCAAATATAACATTTGTAAACTGTGTAAGTTATCAAATGCTCCCGCGCCAATTGCAGTTATACCACAAGAATTAAGAAACAAAACTTTGCACTTAGTGAGTCCTGTGAAACTGGTGCGCCCTAAAACGTTGTGAAAAGAGTTGTAGGAAAAATCAACGGATTTCAATCTCTGGAACGTGGTTACGCCTGTAACGTTTGTAGGGTCCCAATGGTCACTTCTAGTGATAGTGAGACTATGTATTGTGCCATCTACAGCTCTCAAAGCGTCTCTCGGGACATTTAGGATGATACAATCGTTGACGTAGAGGCGTCGCAAACTTATGAGGCCTACGAGACTATTTGACGACCAAGATCTAAATACTAAGTTCTGGAACACTAAAACTCGTATAGTTGAAGTGTATTGACTCAGGAAGGCATTCGCTGGGACATGCTGCAGATTCCCGTTGATTATGGTCAATTCGTGAATATTTGTTCGTAGCTTTGACAGCCATTTTTCCGGCATTGTGTTGTTCAGAAACATCGGACTGTCCAACGTTAGAATTATAGACTTGCATTTTTCTTCAGCTTTCTGAAACAAAATTTAATATCGTGCTTATATGTTTACATCCGTAGTTTCATGTGATTATTTTTATTGCGCAACATTTCATAAGTGTAACATATATATAAAATTGAATTTGTTTTTACTTATCGAGGCAAACAATTGATTTTATCATTTGAATAAAATTAAAATACCTAATATCTCAATGGACATACATAATATTTTTGAATATGTTTTTGTTAGTCACTCTACCATACACCAAACATTGACGCATGGGACTTTTTTGTCTGTAGGTACCTATGTATGACCTAACGTACTCCAATTAGTACTTAAACTTCCATGATATCGTAGATAAGCGTATTATGAGGCGCATTAAAGCACGTTGATACTTGTCTATGATTCAGGGGCTAAAAGGGCTTTCGTTATGCGATTGATATAGAAACCGATACTTTTTGATGCAGCACCATGTCATGATACACATGATGGTCTTCACATTGTGAAGTTTCCTCTATCTGGGGTTCTAATAGCGATTGCTTGGAGATTAAGTACTTCCGATGCCAATGGGAAACTATTCTTATACTATCCTGTTTATATAACAAATGTTACCTAATGTATTTATGTAATAGAATTATGATCTTACCGAAACCGCTCTAATGATATCATCTTCATACTCCCCAAACAGCGGTGTCTCTCTGCACGTGATCCTGCAGTCATCATTCTCCTGGCACCTTGGAGGACGGTTTGAAGGGGTCAGAGGCGGGTGAAACGGTATAGCCATGATGAGAATGAGGATGAAGCTCGCTACTGTGATCGTTGCGAATATGGTTTGGACGACCAGACGAAGCCAGCCGCGGCTGCATGATGCGTTTCTGTTAGAAAAAAAGAGACATAAAACACTGGTACTCAGCTGCTCAATATAGTTGGGAAAAGGATAGGCCGATGTCCCGATGTGATAATGAAATGACATATTTAAATTGGTGTTTCAAAAATATGAGCTTTTTTTCAGCCACTGCGCAATTCGAAATAGTTTTGTGATATGAGAACATGTTTACAATTCCAGAAAAAATAACAGTAATTACAAAAAATCACACGAACTCTATACTCAATTAACACATTCACTGCGGCAGCGTTAAATCTAAACTTTCTACTAGTGCGATACGAGACAAATGCTGCCCGTATCTATATTTCCTGATATGCGTTACGGCTTCTATTTTGCCGTACCAGAACCTGACTTTCAAAGCCTATACAGACGTGGAAACCACCTATATCAATGGTTTTTATCAACAAATCGATAGACTATATCCTTGTATACACCTAGCTGCAGTCGCCCCGGGTTCTCTGTTATACTTTGAAAGATACAGAGATTTTTCAAAATCTTTCATTCGCGGCAATATATATGCCGTACAGCGTAGAAGTGAAAAAATGCTAGGGATGGGGTTTACTTCTGGAATGATAGTCGATAGTTTAAGCCTATGTGTTATTCTGATGTATAAGCTATATTATTGTAAAGTTTCATTAAAATCCATTCAGTAGTTTTTGCGTGAAAGAGTAACAAACATCCACACATCCATATATACATACAAACTTTCGCGTATATAATATTAGTAGGATTGTAGATAAAATATTCATATTTATCAGTGTTTTATTATTATATAAATCAACATAATTATGTAATATGTATAAATATGTATTTATATTCTACCACAATCACACTATAGCGCCACCTAGTCCCAAATACATATAATGCATAGTATAGTTAGAAAATATACCCAGACCAAGACAACTAGACAAAGAATGTTTGATTTGTGTGGGAATCGAACCCACAACCACTACGCCAACAGACCAATTTAAAAAAAACTAAAAACTATTAAAGGACGTGTATGAATTAGTAAGTAGGTAGTTATTCCACTGAATTATTTTCACACTTGACATCTTTGGCATCAAGATGATGATTTCCCGTCTCTCTCTCTATTCAAATCCAGTTTTTTATGTGAACGTCTCATTGTAGCAGAACCGCGTAATATTTTTCACAAAAAATATTGTTACGTCTTGCTTCTTACGGCCAGCACTAGCGCACACTGAACCGCCGCGCGGACGCATGCAGTGTGGTGCGGGGTTGGGGGGGTACGGCAAGATATTCGCCGTACCGCACTGAATGAAAATAATTATTTTACTGTGCGTTACGGCAACTATTTTTCCGTATATTGTTAGTGTACAATATTATTATATTAAAAGCAACAATATTGAAAATATCACTATCTCATTCCTACGCGCAAGGGAACTTAGATAAATCGCCCCCGCACAGTACGCAAAACAAGGACAACGAGCTACCGCACTGGCTGAGAGTCAAATACGGCCAAATACTTGCCGTAACGCAGTGAATGTGTTAAGAAAAGAATACGTAGGACAATAATTGTTTTCCAATGAAATAGCTGACGCAATACTAAAAAAAAACAGCAAACAGCATCTGCAGACATAAATAAATAACCCACAAAACAAACATCTTTACACATAACTTAAATAAATAACTTACTTTGCCGCCGAAGTGATTATATTGGAAGACTTAGCCAACGACCCGGGCCGAATCAATTGCATACCCCGCATTTGTGAAATGTCAAACACATCCCGCTTAGCAGTTACTGACAAACTAACTTTACTAACTTAACCTGCGGATATAATCCATCGATAGCTAAGCCTGTGCACACTGCAGACGAAACAATCGCCCGACTGTTGGTCCCGGCAGTTCCCACAAAAAGATTTTTTTTTTTAATCATGAATTTAATCAAAGCTTTTAATCGGTATGTTACCGGACAAAAACCTTGATTGTTACGTACGTACTTTTTTTTTAAAGTCGTCATATGACCCCAAGTCTGTGGGTTAGCAGCGTGAGGTAGTGTAAGACTCTTACCGACTAAAACCCGTCAAGTTCCGTCTTAAGCCCTTTCTGTTCCAGGGCCGCGGTAACTCTTTCGAACAATCCCGCAGCACCGGCAGGCTTTGTTACATGTGCGCTTCCATTCATCGTCATACTAACTTATGAACCCAAACCAACTATCGGCCGACTAAAACTTGATAGTCTGCGCGCACTCTAATCCGTATCTCGATAAATATTACAATGATATTCTATCGGGCCATTAACGATTTCACTGATAAACTTTGTAAACACAAAAGTGATCGAACGGACCAATTTCATGGGCAAGGGCGTTATTGCCTATTAACTGAACTGGATTGATTGATGAGCTTAGTTGGCAAAACGATTTGGGAAACGTGAATTTTGCATATGCGTAGGTGCAGGGGAAACTGCGAAAATTTGGGCAGATATTTATGATTCGCTTGAAATATCGAGCCTTGCGATTGAGTCTGCGTAATTTTGAATTCTGTTAATGTGTTATTGGAAGCTGTTGAGTAGTTTCGAGTAATATTGCATGGGCTTATTAAAAGCGCACGTTTGTTAAGATAAAAATACCGAGATAAAATTGAAATAACATTAACTTACACTAAACTTAAAAGGACTAATGAATCTTATCTTTCACTGTTGCAACTTCTCTAAAACAAATAATAAATAACAATTTCCCATTAAAACTTTATAATAATTGTATGCTGTGGATTATGAGTAAAAAGTGTAAAAAATGTTGGTACAACACGCTATGTTTGGTACCAACGGACTTGCATTAAAGTCTGTAAGCCGATTAACTTCTCACGCGATCTTAGCAATACATTGTTGAAGCTATGGGGACAAAACTTTTATGTACTTTTAGTTACTTGACTGAATGAATTTTTTTTTTAGAATTATTTAAAAATCACAACATGGCTTGTATTCTGTAATACAAGCCATGGTAAACCTTAAGGCGCAGAGTATCCGGCTGCCGAACCTATGCTTTAATAATTACAGGAATAAAAAAAAAATAACTTCTCGAAAAAAATTGAAAATACTTTTTTTAAAGTGTTCTACAAAGCATGAATGAACATGAATTTCGAAAACAAATCAGAACAAAGCTGACGTAATAACAACAAGGAAACGACACACTATCACAAATTGGGAGAATCGGCAGATATACGATTTAAGTACATACAAACCCTCACCCGTAATAGTAATATTGGCGTATTATTCACAAACGAACTGTCTTTCCTCATAGTGGCGCAACTGCAATAATCGAAAGGTAATTTTGGAGAATTTTTAATTCTGTTCTTAGGATGAAGGAAACTTCTTAGTACTTGTTCTTGTGACATGACAGCAGATAGAAGAAAGAGTATTTAAAGAAAAAGCATGCTGCGTCCAAAAATGCCAGAACGATGATGATGTTGATGAAAGTAGGAAAGCTTTTACTATAGTTGCACCACTGGATATAGTCAAAGCTTAAAACTTTCGGTATCTAGATAGATGACCACCCATTTATCTGTATTGCAGTTTCTCAGAAAACACATCAAACTTTGATAACAGATTTGAAGGACGGCACGTCAAGCTTTGACGAGCACACGTCTACCGATAGCTGTAGATCACAAAGCCTGAAAAGTGGTCGTGCCAACAAGGATATCGGGTAACTTCGGTACTAGGATACATCAAGGCAGATAGGCAGTTCATCATCATCATATCGGCCAATTCCCATCCTCAGTTGAACATAGGCCTCCCCCAACGACAGAATATAGGCAATGGATTCATGTTGAATACGGGTACTTCAAGTCGTCTCTTTAACACTTGAAAACTCCTTCAAAATATTTACCATTTTATCACTAACGTAATTTCAAATCATCACACTAAAACATCTTTAAAACAGTCACTTGTTAAAAATACCTATAGCAAAAAATCATCATACTTTCCACTTACCATACTATCCATTTTCAGCCACAAAATATGACAATAATCTGTATATCCCTATGGTACGCCCGCCATAGCTCGGAGCATTGTGCATGCGTCATAATTATCGTTGATATTTCCGATCGGTCGCGTCCAATTCCGTTGTGGCTTTTATACAAGATATTATAACTGATATTGTTAGATAAGAGTTTGTGTAATTGGATGTATTAATAATTGGAAGTGCAGCTTTTTTCCTTGTGTTGTGATTGCTTAAAACTGACTGTGTTACAAGTCATGTTAGAATTTGTTTCAATAGTCTACGGTCACCCAAAAGTACTTCGTTATAGCAGGACCAACCATTTGGCTCATAAGTCCAGTATCATAATGAAATTAATATTATAATAAAAATGTTACTAATTGATTCGAAATCTTAAGTGTCTCCGATGATTACTCGGTATCAATTTGCAATCATATTTAGGTACCACTTCCATGCTGTAAGGTAGATTTAATGCAGTTCTGACATAGGGCCTGTTTAAACCTGATCAATAACTAACTATTTAAACTGCATTCCGCATGATTTATTCTATTGACAACATTTTTGAAGACATTTTTTTTCTAATAGGCCTATGAAAGCTTTTTCGAAACGTCGAACTAGTTGCACGGTTCCTAAGAACCTATTAAAAAAAACACACAAATTCACACCTCCCAGTTATTTTTCATCTCCACATTCATGAACACAGAACTTATAGACAAGCTACCTATGTGCTAGAAACAGGTCATATTTCTAGGAAACCAGTCGTCCAGCAAAGCGATTGGTGTGCTCCGGAGCATACAAATAGCATCGTAACAGAACAGACCGCGTTTATATTTCTATATTCTCAGTTTTATTTCACTCGTTAATCTAGAATTTCCCAATGGGTTCCTGGAGTTCTGCTTTCGGTTTTTCAATACTGTTTTTGTTGCTTATTGTTCTATTTATACTTTCTGATGTTGTTATTTTGGAGGAAAAATGGATACCGTCGTATGTGTATGCCGAATAGTTGTATACTAAATATTTTGTATCAGTACTGAGTTAAGAGATAAGCTCTTTTTTTCAAGCGAGTAATCTTGAAACTGATAATATTTGTCCAATTCATGATTATCAACTGAAATAGATTTCATAATAATGGATTCATGGAATAACATGCAGCTCTGATCATCTGTTTAATTTAAATTAATGGTGTTATTACAACATAACATACGTCACAAGGTGGTTAATATTTTTGGTAATAACACCATTATGCATGAAATTTTCTTCAGTACAAGACTTAGTTGCACCAAAAACTTATAACATTTCCTACTGACCCACACAATCGTTTCAAACCAACAGTAACTTCATTGGAACCCCACTATCTTACGTCCAAGATGCCAAAGTTTAATTACACAGCTGTCAGTTCCACTGGCATTAATTGGCCAGACAGGAGTTCTAAGTTGGTATCGCTGATCAAAACTTGCGATGTCCAAAGTTACCCTTTGTCTCGGTTGGGTAAACAACGGTGGTGGACCAACGTTGGTGTTATGTAACGGGGATACGGTAAGTTGGGATGTAAGTATAGCTTGGAGTTTCGTTGTTGGTGAGTTAGAGGAGGTAAATTTTCGAAATAATGAATAACGTTATTACAATATTTTTCATAAAAAATCCATAACATGTCATGATATGGTTCTTTTATTTCAATTTATTTTTCTGAGTATAAGGTAAGGTATAATATACCTTTCACATACTTGAAAATCAGCTTCTTCTTGCTCCATAAAGAAATCAATAAAATAAGCTTAAATAAGTGTAAGACATATCTAGAATCCCCTCAGTAAACAAAGTAACTCATGCTAGCTTGTATATTATGCAAAGCAGCTTATGTACCTAATTACATACAAAAAGACGTCGTCGAGACAAAATTTTGAATAAATTATTAACAAATCGTATCAGTCTTGTGCGACATTAAATCAGTGTCGAGAACTGAGCGAAAAACCTTAAATAAAGAAGAAAAGTATTTCATATCACAGCCAGTGAAAAATGTACAAGCCATTACTTATAACGCAAAGAGACATTTTTGGTCCTTTCTAGAAAAAGTTATCACCATTTTCTTTCTTGGAGAAATTGTTTGGTGATCATGTTAAGAGCCTTTAGAGATATAATAAGGTTGAGGTCGTAGTGTTGGGCATAAACAACCAAACTCCTAGGTTAAGAGTTCAGAGAGATATCTTTCATGCATTATTTTATACCTAATGTAACATGGTATTGTCCCGTTTCCAGGCTGAAGTACTATAATCCTTTATGTTTGATCATTTTAACCTTTTTTCATTTTCTTGACTAATTTCATTTTAAATAGGCTTTTACTTACTTTATATCACGAAACGTCAAACTAGTTGGAGTTTTTCTTGTAGTACAAGTTGATTTCTTTGTTTTATAACAGGCACCAAGGCCATTACTAGGAAGAAATAACCATTAGTCTACTTACATTCAAATTGCTTTCAACTGTAAGTAACAATAACAAGGTTCAATCACGATTATATAGGAATAAGATTATTTTTCAAGTCATTTATTTTTACACAAAAACTATGCTAAAATCATGTGTCATCGACATCGTTCGTTCGGGACATCTTCATACTGATTCAGAGCTTGACCAAACTGTTAGCGGACTAAAGTTTGCAATCTGCGGAGGATCACTAAAAGTTTTAAGTTAGTGGTGAGTATTTAAGACAAAAGAGACACGTTATGTCAACACGTTTTGATGTGACAAAAACAATACATTATAACCACATTTTCTTTGATCCCCTAAAAAGCTCGAAACGAAAGGCGCAAATTGTTTTCAGCGAAACTATTTATATGCAAATCAGCTTTCATACAAGCTGGCTTCTTTGAACGAGGTGCATTTAAAACAACCACTCCAAAGTGCAAAGTTACGCGTTAACACGGAAATTAAATCGTTGAACTCTCAGTACAAAATTCCGTCACAAAACTGCGGTTAGTTATTCGTGAAAATGTTGGAAATACCAACTGGGAGACGGGAAACCGTGATTGCAATATATTCTGTCCGGCCACCGTCACGCGCCTCCGCTTCTGATGAAAAATATGTTCCTGGTTGTGGTATTTTTTTTTTACTTTTTTAGGGATCCGTACCCAAAGGGTAAACCGGGACCCTATTGTTTTCGCTCTTCTGTCTGTCCGTCCGTCTGTCATCAGGCTGTATCTCGTAAACCGTGATAGCTAGAGAGTTGAAATTTTCACAGATGATGTTTTTCTGTTGCGGCTATAACAAAAAATACTGAAAACTGGAATAAAATAAATATTTTGGGGGATCCTTTACAACAAACGTGTTTTTTGCTCATTTTCTAAACAATGGTACGGAACCCTTCGTGCGCGAGTCCGACTCGCACTTAGCCAGTTTTTTTTACTTTATTTTTCAATTGCCCCGACTGCGGCTCGAAGCTATGAGGTCATATTTTATGTTGCTAAGTTTAGTCGCCTTGTCGCCTTTTCGCCTTTTCCCCTTACTATAGATACCTACCTAGCTACGTTATATGGTGTAACATATAGGCGGAAAGTGCGGAATATCGGCGTAAATTCAATTTGACGGGATACGATATAGTGGGTATGTAAATCTATGTATGCGATATTATATTTCACATGTCCCAATTTAATTGAGGGTTCAAATACAAATAGGCATTACTAATATTGACGGCGATGATATTTAATGTTTCCAGGGGCTGCCTACCTAAAGTTTACAAACTAGTGGAAGGCTTACAATAATAATAAATAAAGTTTATTTCGTTGATAATGATGATTTTCATTATTCATTTTCATTTGTACAAAATATCCAACTTTGAAAACGTAGCTATCTTACAACATATTTTCAGAAAAGTAACAGAATCCTCTCAATTTTGTAATTTTTATTTCATCTTCAATTATCCTTGTAAACAAAAGCCAGTATTTCATAGGTACAGATTACGCTACCCACTAAGAGGCTATGTCCATCTTAACCAGTGTCACCCCGGTTAAGGAAATGCAATATATTATCTGTCAGTGAGAGATATTGCTCGCTAGCTTAGCATCGGTTTATAGCTCTATTCGTAAACGCTACAATGTATTGATAACTACCGGTTAGTGGTAATATTTTATGTTATTGATTTTGATAGGTAATAATCCTAACTAATACTTATTAGGGGGTAGCCGTTTTACCCGCCTCCCGTGGGAACTATTGCCCGTTCCGGAATAAAATAATTTAGATATAAAAAAAAAGACAAGTCGGTTTCGTAGTTTCAGTGTCTTTAGGGTACAAACAGTCTGACAGGCTTTCACGAAAACAGACCGCGAAATAAATCTACTTGGTTGTTTTAATATTTTTCCTGTTTTATTTAGTTATAATTGCCGATAAAATAAAAGAAAATAACAAATAACATACAGCGAAATATAAAGGAAAAAACTAGGTGGGTGGAGAATCCCAACTTTATAAAACCATTTGAAAGGAAATAATTGTTGACGACGTACTTAATTAAATCTTCATTGTATTACAGTGAGCCTAATTAAAACATTAACATTAACTTATTTTCATACAAAATATTGTAATTATGTTGGGACCCACAAAAATTGAGCTAGATTTTAATTGGCTCAGAGGTAGGTATTGAATGTCACTTTATTAGTCTAAAAATATAATAAGGCAATTTGGTTGCCAAAATGGACGCTAACTATCTGAATTTATGCTTTATTTTATTATTTATTAACTGTCTATTAGAGCGGAAAGTCTTAATTACTATGAAATGAGGCAATTAGAGGAGGCTTTTATATAAAATATTGATAATACAAATTATACTGAAATAACACTCTGAAGGCATGAAATTCGTAGAATATTTTTTTGACTATTGATAACTTCGCGAGCGACTTTCTCAGTCTCGTTACCTGGGTAACCAAGTTATCAGTTCAAGAAGTAAGACTGGCTGTTTGAATTTTTGACCCTTAAAAACTACCTACGGTGCGATGTACAAATTAATGACAGCCAGAAACCACAAAAAAAAACAAAATGGCTGATTATGACTCTTATTTTAACTTTCACTAAAGACAAACTATAGGTATCTAATTCACTTTTCTACTTGAATACAAATGCTCAGATCTCAGCGGCTACAATTACCTACATCTACTTACTTTACAGTTAAAGTCTAAAGTTAGCTCTAGTGCTTTTAGTTATTATAAGTTTAGTTTACTCAACTTGTACCTGAGTAGCTCCTAATTACACATGAGCGCAGTGGAAATGGGTCAGTCCTATTATTTTAGTATCAAATAAACTTTATTCAGGTTTTGTACCTAATAATTATGTTGAAACTAGCTTCTGCCAGTGGTTTCACCCGCCTCCCATAGGAACTTCGCCACTAGGCCATATAAAAATTAACTTATAGCCTTCCGCGATAAATGGGCTAAGTATCTAACATTGAACGATTTGTTCAAATCGGACCTAAGATTAGCGCGTTCAAGCAAACAGACAAATTCACTTCAAACTTCAGCTAAGGGTTACTTTTTTGTGAAAAATAAATATGATAAATGAAATTGAAGCAATTTCAATGGTAAATAAAATCAATCATCATTAGATCCGGTTGATAAATGTAGGTAGGTAAGTTACTGGTCATAAAATTAATAAATAATTGATAGGATTGGTTGTCAACGACCTCGTCCTTCAAAATTTCGATTAATCAATAAATCTAATTGTTTATTCAAATTATACCGTAGCTGTACCACACGTATGTATTTTTGAGTTATAATACTCGTATTATTCATAAACTACCCGATTTTCCGCTGTTTTACCAGAGACCCGTGAATACTAGGTACTGCCCGTACCGGGATAAAATATAGCTTATGTTACTCAAGAAGAGTGTAGCTTTCCAACAGTGAAAGAATTTTTAAAATCGGTCCAGTAGTTTTCGATTTATCCATTCAATCACAAACAACATACATTGCAAGTTAAATAAAAGCTTTTAAAAATATTTTTTTTTTCTCTAAATATGACAATGAAAGCACGTAAATTCTCTAACCTTGATCTTACAAAGTTTTGTTAATCTTCGAACATCTGTCTATTTCTATCCTTTTGAGATCTTATTTTTAGGTTTCGAAGAAAACCTTTAACATAATATCTGCCTACAGAATTTACAGCAAAAATAGCAATACATTTGAACAGTATTGACATTATTTTTGCATAGTTGAACAATAAAACAAAAGCGCTCGGCTAACATCGGATCAGTTATGTTGTGCCAATCAATTGCCAATTCGAGTACGTTTTGTAACGATGCAGACAAAAGCAAATAAAAATTCCATAGTTTTTTATTGCCAACACAATCGTTATATTTTCATTTTGAACATGCCTCACTTAAAACGGTAAAGTACGAATCGGACTAACACAAAGGGTCCCGTACAACTTCTTATAAAACATCGCATTTGTTGTATGGCTTCTTTAAATATTATTGAACTCTAATTTTAAGTTTATAGCTAAGACTAGCTTCTGCCAGCGGTTTCACCCGCATCCCGTGGGAACTACTTCCCGTAGCGGGATAAAAAGTACCCTATAGCCTTCTTCGATAAATGGGCTATCTAACACTGAAAGAAATTTTCAAATCGGACCAGTAGTTCCTGAGATTAGCGCGTTCAAACAAACAAACAAACAAACTCTTCAGCTTTATAATATTAGTATAGATTTCAATTGTCTTATCTCTCTATCACATATCACAGTTTATGAGATACAGCCCGTTGACCAACGATAAACGGACACCGAAGTCTCATTAGTATGGTCACATTTAACCCTTTTTAAAGTACCTATGGAACCTTAAAAAAATATAAAAGGGAACTTGATAACATGATATTATTCTATAAATTGCAGTTTGCTCGGACCGCCCGTCACGAATTTAATAACAGCTCAAACAAAAGCGACATCGCAGGCGGAGTTGCCATAAATTATGCACAGTTTTGCTTAGTTAATTGCTATTTCTAATGTGGCAACATCGGTGTTATGACGGTATGCAATAGGTATTATTTCTAACTTCTGCTGTGGTTCTCAATATTTGTTTGACAAGTGTAGATTTCAAAGGGTAAGATATTAAAATGTTAATCGAATAACTATATTAAATCGGATTCTATTGACCTCCATAAATTACGTAATATTCCTAGATGTTAACGGAACAAAGGAACTTCATCTTTTGCGTGGTGCTTAACGCTCAATCCTTCTCTATATGAGAGGAGAACTGTGCCCAGCAGTGGGATGATAAAAAACGGCTGTGATGATGATGATCTTCCTTTAATGTATCTCAATTGCATAAAAGTTTGTTTTATTGAGCTATGTAAGTAGGTAATTTAAAAAAAATCAAACAGCATTTTTATTTATTGAGAAAGAAGTTTGCGAACTAGGGTCGACACCAAACTATTTAATCATTCAAATCAAATCAAATCAAATCAAATCATTTAGTTCATTGTCTACAACATGGTGTTGGTCCTCATAAACCACACTGGGCATGCATTAAAACCTCCATTTTGATATCGTCACATCGTCATGTTTCCGTAAAGCTATACTAATGGACTATCGACCCGGCTAATGCTCGCGGTTACGTTGATTAATATTTAAACTTAATAATATCGGACATTAGCCGCCACTTGAACTGATAAGAGACCAAATTGTTGGAAAACTAAGCGCTTTTGACCTACTAAATGTCGTTTAGATTTTGGGTATTTTTTAACAAAATCTGTGTTAGTTTCAGTTGTTTAAGTTCTCAATTGAGATGTTTGGTAGGTATGTGTTGAAATATTACTGGCTTCTAAGTGCCTTTCATTGTAGAACTTGTATTTTTTTTTTCTTAGCCCGTACTGTCCCACTGCTGGGCAAAGGCCTCCCCATTTTGCCTCCACACCTCTCGATCTTTTGAAACCTTCCATCAATCAGGGTTGTAAGCATCCAGGTCATCCCGCCATCTTTGAACTTGATACTTTGGGAAAATATTATTGTACGTACTTAACAGTATTCTGTTTTCTTTAATTAGTAGAGCAATGTATAGTCTATAGTAACATTTTTATTTTACAAAGTAGAATTTACTAAAATAATAAGAAGTGGTAGTTTTTCTTGAATGTTTATTTATATCGCCTTAGGGATACACAAACCATTATTCCTTACAGAAAGAAGCTTATTAAAATAAGTTAATTTTACTCGCTTGATTATTTAATATTATTTAATTCTGTTACTCACCCACGTAGCATAAATATAAGGAAAAATGTGTATATTAATTTTCTCTATATAATTTTTATATTTCTTGAAATACCTGCCTAATTATCCTCATTGGACCATAGAATTAGGTAGGTTCTCATAAAGTACTAATTTTGCAGTAAATATATAAGTGTAATCTTGTTTGAGTACCGTATCAAGTATTTGTCACTAAAGCAAGAATACCACTAAGACCACCACACCAAAAACAAAATTGTACTTACGAAGTTTTTCTCTTATCCTTCTAAAATCAAGTAACGTGGTATTTTTATTTTCCTTAAACAGATTACTTCTTCCTGGTTTCCAAATTCAATTACATTACAAGTATAACAAAATCCAATCTAACTGGAGCTACTTCATTGAATTATCCGATTACTGTTTTTCTGTTTATTCGACCAAACGCTGAAAGAAAATTCCCCCATTAATTCATTGGGCTACTTGCGTCCCTTTTCACGGAAAATGTGGAAAATACTCTCTTGAACGTGAAATTTGATGTACTTAACGTTCTTTATTTAAACTGTTTGGTTTAGATCGGGGATTTAGGGTCATTGATGAAATATTTATATAAAAATACAGGGTGTGTTTGTTTCTGAGTGAAGAGATAATTATTTTAAGAGCTTTCAAACTTTTTTCTGTTGGAATGTAAGCGTGAATACTATGATACTTTTAATCGGCCTATACCGGATTGTTGTAATGTGTGCACTACTTACCATACATCATACATGTCTATAGAACCAGTCCGATCAATCGGTCCACAAAAAATTCTCCACTCGACATTTCCACAACCCATAAATGGTTTCAAATAATGCGTGATGAATCATTGAAATATATATTTTTATCTCATGTGATTTTTTGATGGACAGACCTCTTTTACAGATGTTAAATAAAAAACAAGAAATCATAGTTAAATTTTTATTTAAACCGAAATTAAATAAATACACCTTTACAGCAAATTTTCAATATTAGATTTAAATTACCTACATTTATATTAATATTAAATAATAAATGTGACTATAAACGATTGCGTTACAAACAGGATTAACATGGGTTCCAACAATATAAACACTGATTGAGTAAATAATGTTATATATGTAGATTATTGCTGAAAATAACCAACCATTATATTATGTATATTAAAGGTAAAATCCATCTTACGTGTACATTGAATATTTTACAAGCGACATCCATCCATACAACAGTGAAAGATTAACAATGAATATACGTTTATATAAACAACACACATATAGTATATAACAGTGGATATATATTAAAATTACGTTGACTTATTCCTATATTGATATGCAAGGTCAGTGGGGCCTAACTTGGAGTATAATATGGCTTCCACTTCCACGATATGTTTTTTGCTGGTTCTTTTTTATTCTAAAATCCATCAGATATAAATGTAGTTTATGAGTTTATATAACAATTTTAAATTTAGAATGAATACACAGATTGACAGAAGCATTTAGCCAAATGAATTTGAGACGTGATCGCTGACGAAGTATTGATTCGATAAATTGCAATTTTATATTTAATATGATTATACACATAGAAGATTAAAATTATATACGTGAGTAATACTATGATTATGATATAATAGAATTAGAATATGGGAATGGTAACCTTTGAGTCACTCTTGAAGATTCACTCTTCTGTTCGATAAATTCGTCAGTTGCTTACCAAGATGGTTGATACAGAATGCCAAGATGTTACGATTTTTTTTACATACAAAAGTGTCTCAAAGTTTACAACGAGCGATTCTTAATATTAACTTGCGTCGGATCTCAGAGAAAGCGTAAAAAGACAATATAGAAAATCTGAATAGTATGCAACACGACATATAACATCGAAAAATGTATACAATGACATAAATATATCGAATAAACATGAGACGGTTCATGAAATTCCTTAATATATACCTAATCAGGTTGCCTCGACTCTGATCAATACATAGTGTATATTATAAGTGCAATATTTGTATATGTATAATGTGCATAAACCGCTATATACGTGAACAGTGATAATGACGATAAACATTCAAGCTTTAACATCAACACTACTATATAAAAATGCATTTCCACTAAAATGTGCCAATATGTAAATTGGGTACAAAAAGTACCCAACCTCGCGCCTTACATATGTTAACACATTTTTTATAATTATAACTTATTAAGTGTATATTATAATGGTCATAAAAATCAATGGTAAATGGTAAAATCAATCTACGATGTAAATTAATATATTTGGTCATCCAAAGATGTTTCGAACCCCTGGATTGTATCACATCTGACTTTCATGTTTTCAAATTTCAATTTATAATTTTATATATTTGCAAGTAATTAAATTTTTATTTCTGAGCTAATTTTGAATACAGCTAATATATTTTCAATCGTGACTAATAAAATTTGAAAGTACATTTTCTAAGAATATTGCAACAATTATTTCGTCCTTCTACATTTCCTTCCCAAAATATTTCCAAAACTCTTCGCCTTACAAACCTACTACAAAAGTACGAAACACGAAGCACACTTTAAATTTTAATACCCAGTAGTACTACAACCACGAAAAGCAAGATCTAAAAACTTCGCCTTTCATATTTTCGCAGAAACTTCAAACCCACATAATTCCCCAACTTCTGCTGATCAAAATTTTAGGTTAACCTTCTACTTATTCAAATATATTCAATTTAAACATTGTATATTATGAACAATCTTATAATTAATTTACTCAGACTAAAGGATATGTTTTTGGTTACATTTTTATCACTTGATAATGATTTATATACGTGATGTACATGAATCATTGGGCTCAGAACATTATCTTTTTTAATGTCACTTACGAGGTTCTTCTAATAACCAGGGTAGGTGACTACAAAGCAAAGGTAAATATGTTCAGAGTCACATTTATTACTCCACTAACCTAACGATAAACTTTAACATCAAGTATTATCTCATCATCAAATCATTTAAAGCTATAAGAATAAAAAAACGTGATAAATTCTATCAACTTAGTGTACAATATTTAAAATTGTATTTTAATTTAGTGAACTTAAACTAAACTAAATAAAACCTATCTAAAATAATTCTCGTTACGTGAACTAATCATATCGATTAAATGCTACGAACTCCCAAAATATAAACAGCGTTGATTTTACTGAATCTCATCTAACACTTATTTATCTACTTAATACTAATTCTACATCAAATAGAACATTTATTTTATGGGCTCTAACTATGTAATATAATAATCAAGATAACATATTCGTACGTTTCGAAAGCTAACGTAACTGCCTGTAAACGATACGGCATACATGTAGGTATAGAGAGAACCGGCAATCATTTCCCTTTGCTATATAATTAGAGAAGTATAAATGTACGTAATGTGAGGTAAAACACTCGTACTGCGAGCCCTCTTACACGTACCGTACAGTAATTATATCGTAATAGTCAACATTGTAAATACGTAAAAGCTTAATAGGTATTTTATCGTAAGGCAGGGGTAAACGATAAAAAATATTAGAAATTCTCATTCAAATTCATAGGGAATTGTAAATTTTCAAATCAAATTGTTCATTGCTAAAGATTGTGTAAAAGTTCTAGCTCATTGTGAAATCACATTTTTGAAAATTTTATTTAAGTTTCCTTCATGCTAAGAGCATGCTACGACCATAAAGATATGAAACACACCTTCAGTGATACCTACTAATACTAGAATGCCTGGTGTTAGAACTTGCAGTTACTTACATTCTGGTACATTACTATTAGTAAGGCATACCGTAAGAGGTTCTACTACATTGTAAAAATACTGTACCACTAACTTACCGCTCTTGAAAAACGACCATCTTCACTTACCAAGCTACCGCTCCGTATATATTACTAAATTTTGTTTATCAGCCCAAAATTGATATGTATCGTAGTTTATTGCACAAATTCATCACGTCACAAGTTTTGAACAGAAAATACGAACGTTGCGAAGAGGTACGCATCGGGTCATCCGGCCACAGCTGGCCCGAGGGTGACGCTTCGCGAGAAATTAAATTAGGATTAACTTATAAGGAATGTTATGATTATGGTTATTCTAAAGCCACCTGGTTGCTACCACGAAGAGTACGTTGGTAGCGAGGCAGATGTCATGGCGGGATGGTGCACTCGAAGTGCGTCCATACGCGGGTTTCCTTTTGCAGTTCATTTTCTCGAGAGGCATCTTGGCGACGCTGTACTCTCGGTGCTCGTTGACCATGGTGCAGACGGTTCTCTTCTTCTGCATCATTTCGTCGTCTCTGTCCCGTAAGCCGGCGAGCCAGGCCTCGTACCATGCCAGCTCGCAGTCACATATCAGCGGGTTATCTGATAGAAAGGACAACATTAAATACTTGGTATAGCTCATTTTGGGGACTTTCCACTATGTGATATGTCCGCAATTCTTTGCATTTTATTACCTCTCCTCTAGGATTTTAATGCAGCAAACGATCTGTTTGCAAATGAACGGACGACGATTTATTTGTCGGAAATATTGTGAGTGGGATTTATAAATAAAAGAGAATTCTTATTCATTTTCTGCTTTAAAATATTATTTTATAATTCTGATTGTTTTTCTTATTATAGTTGGTGTCCAAAAAAATATATAGAGGACATAAATAAATAACTTTCGGCAGTTTTCTTAAAACTTACCCATAATATCAACTACTCGTAGAGTATCCAAAATTGGCTCCATGATTTCCTCAGGAATGTGCTGCAACTTATTGTTCTGCAGATTTAAAGTCTCCAAACTGTTCAGATTGTCGAAACCCATAGTTGGCAGCTGGTGGATCCTGTTACGACAAAGTTAAGAATTAACCCTAAAGTTACCAGTAAGGTTAACTTTGACTACTTATGGTCAAACTTAGACTTGGTTACATGTAATATAGAAAGCAGTTAAGTACTAACTACTACGTTATCTGTGACGCGGACGTAATACATGGCCAGTGATATCCCCAGAGAATTTGCAACACCTAACTAAAATAAACAGTCTCGTTTATTCAAATATTCTTGGTTCCAGTGAAACTACCAGTTTTCTGTTTTTTGCAGAAGTAAATTTTACTAGAAATCCAATTAAATAAGATAAATCTTAGTTTTCATCTTGCCCTGAGGCGTTTTGCTAAGCCCAGATGGACTTGACAATATTATAACAATAACAAACGCTGGCAATTTAATTAAATAATAAGTACCTAAAATAGGCACAATAAAACAGACATCTAGACAAATTGTTTTAGTAATAAAATAAAAGTATCCTTGGTAATTATAGTGAATTAGACACCATTATTTCCTCCATTGATATAAGTGAATTGAATTAATAATAATTTTTGGGGACTTATGCCACGGTAGGAATTTAATGTCATGAAATAAAGCCCTTTTATTTAATTAGTTTCTGCCAGCGGCTTCACCCGCGTCTCGTGTGAATAAAAGTATCCTATAGCCATTCTCGATAAATTAGTTGTTCAACACTGAGATTTTTTAAATCGGACTGTTACATTTGGAAATTAGCGCTTTCAAATAAATAAACAAACCTGGAATATTTCCCTTCAATACAATATAGAGGTATATCTGAGGTATAGAATATTAAGTTACTACAAATACAGATTTCAGTATTTAATACGCGTTATATAAAAGGGTAAAGGCAAATGTTATTGACTAGGGATTTGAGGCGAATAGGCTATAAAACATATACCAGGATTCATGAATCTATAACAATGCTTATATTCAACAATAAAAAGGTTTAGAGATAATCTATTTTATCATGTAGACCGCAAAAAAACTTAAATGCTGGATTTCATTTTATTTTTGTTTCATTTTTCTATTGTTTTGCTTTAGTATCTAAATCGTTTAATGGTTTTTAACGTAATAGTTTAACTCCTGTCCGAGGTTAGGTAAAATATAATTTATGAAACTTTCGTGGCTTATTATTAGTCAAAGGACTTTTAATGTCGATACTATGAAAATTCTAAGAAAATAACCCTTTCTACAATATCCCAAACCCACAAATTTTATCCCTTTATAATATTACTACCTATAACCAACCTGCATTGAGCAAGCACCCTGCAGTGGGACGATAAAAAGACTGACGATGATGAGGAATACTAGTCTGAATAAATAATGAAACTAATAAAATATTCTTACATGTTCTTCTGCAGATTCAAGAAGGTGATGGAGTCTCCATAGCCAGTGAAAGCATCCTCACTGATGTACGTAATGTTGTTGGAGCGAAGATCCAAGTGGCGCAGACGATGCAACGGACGAAGAGCTTCTGAGGGTATCTCATGCAGACGGTTGTCTCCAAGCCGAAGATATTGCAGGTTTTCTACAAAGGAATAAGTCACTTGAAAATGTGCTTTATGATGAAGGACATAAAGATGGAATTAATAACAAGAGAAGTGCAACAAGCTTTAAAGTTAAATAGGAACATTAAGCTTCAGAAACAGTGATTAATCTTTCGTTCTCTCCAATAATTCTACTTCCATTTGTTGCTACAAAGACGATGATAAATTTCAAAGTTTACCTTCAAGTCCAGCGAAGGCTTTCTCATCAATCCTTTGGATTAAATTGCCTTCCAGCTCCAGGGAGTTCAAAAACGTCAGATGCGAAAATACCTGGGCAGGTACTTCACGTAGCTGATTATGAGCCAAACCTAGAGAATCTAGGCTCCGTAGACCTGTAAAAATAAAAGGGACTTTATCCTTATTCTTGTCAAAGGCTCCTTCATTTAAGGGCGGCTAACCATAATCAAGAGTGAGCGATGTGGCCCAACCCTCTGTGTAATCCCAAAGATGTTTCATATGAGTCCCGTGGGACGTCACGAGTCAGGATTCTTTGTGAAAAGACAGACAACTTCCAACGAATACAGAAATAAAAACATTGGTATGTTGGTATGTATGTATGTGAATAAACATGTGTTGAATAAACAAAGAATAGAAGAAAACAGTACCTGCAAAATCTCCTTCAGTAATAGTAGCGATGCGGTTTTCTTGCATTTCAAGTTTTTTCAAATTCTCAAGCAAAGCGAGAGCTTTTTGTGGCACCGCTGTCAAGTCGTTACCGCCAAGATTTAGCCTTTTCAGCTTCCTAGAACAAAGACGTGTGTGCTATATTCCTGTCTATTCGAACTATTTGTTTTATTTTAGTTTATTGAGCCAATAGTTTGTTCCGTACCTATCTTTTTTTTACTCAAAATATGAAACAATTATCAATTATTTTTTAAATTTTCATTGAATATAAAATTCACGTTACAAAATATATTTGATTAGGTACTAATACGTTAATTAATTGTAACCACAAACAAATGTTATATGCATTCATCAATTTAAAATTGGCAAATTACATTAGCAATTTCCATTTACTTTTGGTAATGATTGCAATATTTAAATCACACACACTGTCACCACAATGTTTAATTATATGAGTGTAATAAATAACGCGTTATTAAGCAATACATCCGTTTAAATCAAAGAGCTGGTAATTATGTTAAAATTGTACAAATGTAAAAAACATTGGTCCCCAGTTACACCGTTTAACTATAACAAAACCATAACCAGCCGTATGATTTGTATGATATCGTCCATCGCATCGGTCAAATCGGCATTCTGACAACTGAAAATGGTTCTATTATCGTTATAGTTAAATGGTGCAAGAATGTCTGCACTCATATCTCCAATGAACAAATTTTTTACTTAATTGATTATAGCAATTTTCATAAATGTGTTTAATTATCTTCCAAAACTTTCCCTCTTTACCAATGAATAAAATCTTATCTACCCATCCTAAAATAACAATTGATTCAGGAACTTTCCATCCCTTACCCCTCAAAGTACCCGCTTCCACGAACTATTTTAAATGTAGAAATTCCATATAGCAACTTACTTTTCAAGTCCTTTGAAAGCCTCTCCGTCAACCACAGATATCCGGTTTTCATACAACGTTAGTATCTCCAATGTGTCCAGGCCCATAAAAGCCCTGTTGTGTACCGCAGTCACCTACGAACATACGCGTTTTCACTTACACGTTTTTGCTTTTTGATTGAGATCAAAAGTAGGGAAAAGGAGATAGTATTTTTGGTGTCGACAAAACTATTTGAAGTTTTTTCGAACCATTAGGAGTAATCAAGTTTTAAAATAAAATAAAAAAATTGTGAAAGAAGAGAATTATTAGTATATTCGTAAGGAATTTTTGGCACAAGATTAATTTTTAAAAAGAAAGATGATGTTGATTTCTCACCTTATTATGATTCATATTAAGTATGAGCAGATGGTTGAGATGCGTGAATGAGGAGGTCGGTATCGTCGCCAAACTGTTCTGCGAGACATCAAGCTGCGTCAACTTATTACCTGAAAACAATGGTTTTATTGAGTATTGGAGCAATTTTATCATAAGTCATGTTTTACCTGAGAAGTCAGTGGCTTTGGGTATTCTTAAAACGTCGAAGCTTTGTAAGGTGAATAAAATATACATGGTAAATAATAGGGCAGGTACTGATTCGTCATAACTTTCTTTTGAACTTGAATTTATCACATTGAAGTTAGAATAAGATACTTAACATGTTTGTAGCTTCAGAGCAAAAACGTCCGTGTTTATTAAAAAAATATAAGTATATTAAAAATATAACTTCAAACTTACCAATAGAACTTAGTGAAGAGTCTTCAATGACAGCTAGACTGCTGTTATGGACAGTCAGGTGACGGATATCCAGTCCCAGGAATATGTACGAGGGCAGTTTAGCCAGGTTGTTATGTCTGAGCTTCAGGTAGAAGATTATCATCGGTTTGGAACGAAGTGTGTTCATTGCCTGTGAAACAAATGAAAGAGGTTAATATTGACTTCATGATTACGTAATTTTAAGTAGTAGTTGATTGTAAGACATAGGATCAGTTTACATAGGTTGTACTATAAACTTTAGCTAGCGTTTAGTAGTTCTTATAAAGCTCGTAATTTAAGCTGATAATATTTCACGAGCTCAAAATTGCTATATAATCTTTTTTTAAAGGCTGCTAGAGACAAATTCGCCTTGGTAAATTAAATAAATCTCTGATCTTGTTGTAACTTGTAACCAAAGTCAGTTCTTCTTATATCGCGTAGCTCATTCATAGTTAAGCTACGTTTTTACTACTATGAGCGGTCCTCAGTTGGCATTCAAAACGTACCCTTATGATTATGTTCATTCATACTACGAATATTAACAAAATTCCTACGACACAAGTTCTTATCATAAAGTTCATACATCACGTGAACTTAAAACAGGGGAAAAATGGCACGCTTCCAAACATTTTCTACTTTGATCAAAACATTATTCAGTTATGTGACTAGAATTTTAAGTGAACCAAATATACATTAATATGATATATTCTTGTATGTAGAATATGTTGTTGCGAGTCTTTTGAGCCAAAAATAATAAATGAGCGAGAACCTGTCACATTAAATACTGAAAACATTCTCTGAAAAATACTATATTAGAGACAATGTAATTGGGTACCAGATAATTTTTGTAAACTTTGAAATATACCGCCAGTCAGAGCAGATTACAATTTTTGATTGAATAATTGCAACACAATGTTGGCGATGCATTTCTGAATTGCAAATGACTTCAAAGACTTTAAGTTAAATACAACCCAAAATTGTGGTGGCTTTTTTCGTGTTCATTTTGTTGTACATAAAAGTTATCATGTTTTTTTTTTATAAAAAAGACACAATTTTATGTGTCCAAAAATGTGTCCTAACAAAAATGTGTTTCTAAGTTTGACCTGAACGTTTGAACATAGTATATATGTATGTTTGTGCACGATTATCTCACACTGGGCTGCACTAATTCTGAACGGTTTTTAGTATATTATTTGTCAGACTTAAGTTAAAGTTATAGGTTTTTTATTGAAGTCGTTTTTATTCTTTTGTGTTTTTGCTTTTCAAATTATTTTCATGTTTACCTTCTGTATATGCTGTTGTTCAGTAAACTCGCAGAGGATGTCGAGGCCATTCTTCTTGACGGTGCAGCTGCAAGGCGTGATGGTGTTCGGCGCGGGACACTGCTGCGCTCCCTGCGGGTGCGCCGGTCGAGCGCACAGCACCACGCAGCATACCACCAACCAGCGCGCCACCATTTCTTATAACCTGGGTAGAAATTGTGATATTAATTTGGGGCTTATTAGAGTAACAGCTGGAATTAAATGAAAAAACTAAAAAATACGCTAGTCATATATTGTAATCAGAACTCAGAGCGTGTGCAAAATTTCATCCTCATCGAAAATCGGGAAGTGGCTAAAATTGAGATTCCAATATCTTCTTACATACGTAGTTACAAGTGAAGGTAATATAAGCGTGTTAGTAAAAAGGTCGATACTGTTGGCACTATTTATTCAGTTAGTTAGTTTATTTGGTTATATTACAGTAACTCTTTCCTAAGGGTTTATTTGAGGCTTTACGAATTACCAAAAATGGCCATAACATCATACACTTAGAATCTCCAGAAGTGATCGTCTAATCATTAGGGCTCTACGTCGTGACGACAAAATCTTTTTAGTTGGGTGAGAAACTTCCTAGTGACAATCTTATCTATATTTAGGCATACTGAAGGCTCCAAGAGAAAAAGAGAATACCAAGTAACAGTGCATATTAAACGACAACCTACTCAAAATGAAATGAACAGTAAGACTAAGAGTAGTATTCCTGAAAATACTCCCACAGCGAGTCGACGTAAGCTGACGTAAGCTGAAACTATTACGGAGAGCATTCACATAATAGTGTTGCCAACCTGAAATTCAAAGCTCCACTAATTCATTACCCACTATCTCCACAATATAACAAAGGAAAGAAATTATGTTTCTAAAGGCTCATAATTGCTAAGTACTCCGGTATCTGATCTAAGGTACCTCGTTAAGAGAACAATTCTGCAACTGGCAATATTTTGTGGTAACAAGAAATACGATTTCGAATATTGGTGAAAAGGATAGTTGAAGTATCATTAATGGTTGTTATAGAAATAAAAATAGAGGCTTGTGCGAGCCATCGCACTGGAAAGCTTATCTAGCTTTACAGTAAAGTAATTTTGCGAATTCAAATAAATTTTCAAAACCTTTCTTGGCACGCGGTTAAAGAACTGTACAACCTTGTTAGTCAACATGGTCATGATTTTGGTCAAAATATATATATACTTCCCTGCCGATTTCGGCTATGGTGACTGCTTTTAGTTATTGTTAACAGAAGAGCTAAGGTGGTCAGCTCTTCTAAATATATAATGGAACGTAAAGCCTCACTTAGACATATTTGGTTACAAATAAAATAAATCATAGTATTAAAACAGAGCAAAACATTTATTACAAACGTAAATGACAAACCGCACAGCTATAAATGCTTACGCACTTCAGAGCTTAAATCCTAAACTAATGAAAGGCTCACCAACTTAAACCATTAATATAAATTAGATACTATTTCACAGACATAACTTAACCTAAACTTTACTTTCATTAGTATCAGCCTTAACCTTTACAAAGCGAGTTCAGCATAAGTGAACTTAGATACCAAGTTTTAACTTTCATTAAACGATTAGTAGACTAGTCTGATTTTTGGAAGTCGAAATGTTTTGATTTTATTATCGAGCTTAGTATACGCATTTCCATATTGTCCTAAGTACTGAAAAGTGTTTCAAATCATGAATACTGAACTGGAACAATGTCTTTAATCTATATTATTCAAATAAATATATTTTTACAAATAGTGCGAGTATTATAGCTCAAAATAATTAATAGTTGCAGCCCTCATTTACGCTAGAGGGTGGAATACCAGACGAAACGAAACGATTATTCCTCCACGGCCACAGATTGAGGCAAGAAAACAGCATGGGAAGATACAAGACAGATACAATGGGAACAACAAACAGTCCACCATAGGGTAACCCCCAACAATAAATCACCATCACAACAATGGGAAAGCGACCTTTTTACTCACACATACGCACTACCATTATCATACGCTATTTCGTCTAAACAGAAGGCTTACTATTTCACTCACAATGACTGACACATGACCTCCAGAACCCAACAGGTGACAAATACCGGTGAGACCCATTCTGACGTGTTTTAGAGTCTCTGACTGCTCTGACGACTGTCAGAGTGGTTTTTATGACAGTTACAGCTGACAGGTTTACGTGAGGTGGACGCGGCGGGGTTTTGCAGCCGTCAATCATAATGACACACATGGTTCGTGTTGAAAAGTGCGAATTACGTCGATGTGTTTGTACCAATGAATGATAAAGAAACACTTATTAAATGTTAACAGAATAGATTTTATTTATCAGTGTGAATTTTCTGTTAAGCCAAATACATTTGACCAAAAAATCGCCACTAAGACAGCGACAGTTTTCTAGTCTATTGTTAACACATGTAACTTAGATTTCTCTTCCTGAGATAGCATTTTTATAGTTGAAAATTTCTGGTACATTCCGATTGTAAATTTGAAACAGGAGAAAAATCTCAAGTCTTCTCTTGTCTCAAGTTCCTCAGACTTTAAAATGAGGCTTCGCTTTGCAGGTACAAGGATGTAGCAATTTTACATTTACATTTTTTGTTTTAAAATATTTTTGCTCGAGATAGAAAATATTCATGAAAATGTTTCCTTAAAGGAATTCCTGTGTAAAGATGCTGAATTATTTTCTTCCTCGTGCACCTACTTGGTTTTATGATTCTTGTTTACAGGTTTTTTTAATACTTGTTCTTAAGTATCACTTTCAGCACCTGTTCTTGTACTTAATATATTTTTTCTTTACTTTATGTTTATTTTTTCCTGTTTATTATTATGAGAACACTTAAGACTATTATGATCATGCGTCATTTGTTCTTTTCTTGACAATTCTGACATAAGGATGAAATTATGATGTAAAATTCCTATTTGTGATCCAATATATTAGTCTAGTTCCAGTCGATAAAACTATTTCTTGTAAAAAGATTAATCCAGCCAAATGTTTCTATTTCAATGTTCATAAATCTGCAGCCCTTTATTACCGCAGGGGCACGTATCAAAAAATAATGTTCGTATACATTTAGATTGAAGTACGTTCGGTACATATTGGCGAGCTGAATATTCTATCGGCGGTGTACGGGTTACGAATACTAATCAAGGGTACCCCGGTACCCTGAAGGTTTGTTCACAAATTGTTTAACACCCCTGTCGCTGGCCACAAGCTACGTTCAAATTGTTTTTTTTTTCGTTATTGGAGAGCCGTGGCCTTTCAATGCTGCCAGTAAAGGGCTGTCAACCTTTGGTTATTGTTTAAGTGGTTTGTGCTACAAAAAGTGCCTATATAAATATTTAGTTTGTCAAACTTTTTACAACATATGTACATTTGAATATCCACATTATTTTATTTGAGTTCGATTAGCATTTTTACAGCATTCGAATGATATCTTTAAAGAAGTATTTATTTATTGTGTAAAGTTATACCTAAATAAAAAAGGCATCTTTAAAATGTCTTTTTTTATGAAGTACCTACAATAATTAGTGCCAGACAGTAACAAATTATTTTTGACCAGAAATACTAACTACTAGTTTCACCCTTGTGTATTGTTAACCCATTATGTCCCACAAAATTAATGTTCTGCTGACAGCTACAGTTGAGTTAGTTTATTTATGTCCACCATATTCCCTAATTATGACTAATGTGAGACCATACCTATACCTATCATTATGAAGGAAAATTGCTATGGCTGACTTTATTCTGAAAATACATATAAAAGTAGTTTATCAAGTTAATCTGTGTTCTTAGCCTATGTTTTCATAATTCTAATTACTTAATATAGATATATAAATACTAGCTTTAGTTTCACCCGCCAAGTAGTCTTTAGCCTCCGTAAGTCCTCCTCAAGTTGGCCTAGTACTTCCAGGGATTAGCACTTTCAAATAAACAAACCCTTCAACTTTTATAATATTAGTATAGACTAGCCGTTTTCAAGCAGTTTCACCCGTGGGAACTACTCTGCCAAGATAAAATATAAACGAAGAGTAGTTTCGGAGCGATTAGGGTACAAACGAACAAACAAATTTTTTATCTTTATTTTATTAGTGTAGATAATACTGAGTATAATGCATGAATTTTGTTGTCTTCCTTTTCCTCGTCATGGTTGGTTTCGTTACAAACAAGAACTTCGTTGATATTATAAAACTCTTGCTTAGACGGAATCTTATTAACAAAGTTAGGTATTTCTTCGTGCTTCGCTGCACTTAATTCAATTCAACATAATTACTTACTTAACATACTCGGGGGATTTTATTTATTTTCACATACCAATATTTGAATATGTTTTTTGTTATTTAATTATTTTAGTCATAAAAGTCCAATATTTCTCTTTAGTTATATATTGAATCCATGCATGTAAAAGTAACAACCGAATAGTTCTTTGATATTTTGCCATCATCTAACTTTGCGATAGCAATTTTATCAGGCGCTAACGAATCGTAAAATACGCCTTTTGTTAACATAATGATAAAATTATCAAGAAGACTAACTTCTCCTCACTATATCGATCGTTCAAAAATATAACCTTAAAGGAATAATTAGTACCCCATTCTCAAAATATATACAAAACTTTTAATTAAATCCGAACACCACATTACTCTAACAACGACAATTAACCGAAAACCACTTCCAACAAAACATCATTTCCTTTACACGATTACATACACATACATAACTTACTTGTGCGTCTGTGTGCGTGTCAGGTCGGCGAGCTATTATGGCGGGGCGAGGGGTGTGCCGATGTCATTCGGCACTAGGTCATGTTCACCGGAGTCGTCGGCCCGTCCCTGCCGGAGATTAGATCAATTTAGTACTTGGGATGACGTCAAACATTCGGCTTTCGGCGTTCGGCCTGTATGAATAGTGGCGGAACTGGCTGTGTTTGGTCTCTTCACTATGACGGGACTAATTTGTTAACATACTGTGATTGTTGTGAAGTCTGTTGATTTACTGTGACACAGAGAATAGAATTAGGTACTATTTCTCGTTATACACTTCTAGATTTTTTCTTTTTATATAAATTGGTGTCTGTATTCAGAAAAAAACTACATACAGGAAATAAATATGTAAGCAGTTGGACACAGCGTTATTAATATCGTTTTAAATCCCTTCATATATATACCCATCATAAAGAAAACCTCATCACATTAAGGAATATACTATTGATTTAAAAAAAGAAACATGAAAAATAACGAATGAAATACACATTAAACAAGCAAAAGAGAAAATGTATACAGAACGCGAACGTAATTAATTAATAACAGACAATAATTACAATGTAATCTGACATCAATTATATTATGTTAATGTAATTATAATATTCATTAAACAAATTACCTAATGAGCTCTATAATTATTGTAATTAACTTTGAACTTACTAATAGCATAAATATTATGTACCTATGGAGTGTTTTTTAATTGGTTCACAGCAAACGAGTGTTCTTGAACTAACGCGTAATTATTAATTGAAATATATTGGAGTAATAAAATTAATTTACAGTAAAATAATAAAGAGGAAAAACTTTTTTTGTTTGTAACCTACAGTCTCCGAAACTATAGGTTTGAAAAATTCTTTCACTGGTGGAAAGCTACATTATCCCCGAGTAACTTAGGCTATATTTTATCCCGATGCGGACAGTTGTCACCATGCGATGCAAGTGAAACCACGGAAAAACGGCCAGAGAAACACATTTAATAAATTATCCTAATATTAATCGTCCGTACTCAAAAGACTAATTTAGAAAAACTGCTTTCTCTTGAACGTTTTAAGAGCTAGTGTAAAACTAATTGATATTAATAATCACCGCATAAGAGCTTTAACACAATATGGCAACACGTTCATGTAAGATCGGTTTCCGATATAATTGAACGATGGCCCGTTATCCGCCATATTGGCTTACATAATTTCAAGGTAGAACACTAAAAGCCTACATTAAAACCGAAGCTTATTTCAGCGGTAAATGTGATATTTACTGACCTATTTTGAACGTGAAAAGTGTGGGGACAATGAGAACGAAATGCTGTTTATTAAGTTTTGTATTTGTTTATTTAAAATAACGTGTCAATCAAGTTTTAAGGCTGCACAGATGGTTCACTTCCGGATTGATTAAAGAAATCGGTTGCGGCCCTCATTCACAAATGGCTACTGAAGCAAAATAAGTGGGTTTTGGGAAGGAACATAAGTCTGACACTCCTTTTCAGTGCAACTACAGCGGGAGGTCATCTGATACTTTCCCACATCAAAAAAAATAATTGAAAATCTCTATAAAGACTTGCGAGAGAAACGATCTACTTGGGTAAAAAACAGGAAGGTATCTCCTTGCCATTGACAAATAACCTCATAAAATATGACCTAGAACACAAATGTACTCGTATTCGGTTCGGGAATATAAAATGGCACTACCTTGACCCTAGTTTGTAGGATTATGTAATGCACATCATATTCTTAGCGCTATCACATCCGTATCACTACAAAATATCAACATGTTCTTTTTATGATTCATAAGTAAAATTAATCCAGGGCGTAGCCGTGGAAGCTTGTCCTGGAAAAGTAGCTTCTCAGTAATAGACGTAAAACTTAACCTAAGTGTATTCTTTTCACCATTTTGTTTACACTTTTCATCTCAATCGGTTCAGACGTTTTACAGTGAAACGTAACAAAGGACTAAATTAGATGGCATAGATTATATAACGAAATAATTGTATTGACTTTTATGGAAATAGTCGAAATCAAAACGACTCCTGAACATTTAATTCGGAAAAGCTAAGAGGCCTTTTGTTTGAAATAAAATTAAATCAAGAGAGGCTCCTCCCTTTGGGAAATTCAAAATGCTCTGATTCGATTATCTTTGTCGCGCATGGCCTATTTGGAGCATCCTTTCCAATGCTAAGAATGGCAATGAAGATATTGCAAAAGTTGAATTGAATATAATATTAGTATCTATAAACCAACAAAAAGTTAGGTTATTTTAGCTAACTTATGATTAAACGGAGAATTCTCTACTTTAAATATGGTACGTTCTTAATCATCAATCAAATGTTAAATATCAATATTTTATAGCTCAAACTAACTTCTGCGAACAATTTATGTGGACTACTTCGCCCGTGAAAATGAATAAAATGAAATAAAAACTGACCTATAGCATTCATTTATTGTCTAACACTGCAACTATTCCTGAAATTCGGACTAGCAGTTGTTGAGATAAACCTGTTCAAGCAAACAAAAGAAGAAATTGTTTCTTTTCTATTAGTATTTTATTATAAATTCCCATTTAAAATGTAGTATTAGGTATACCCACAAAACGGTAACCAAATCCCTAGTTAAAGAAGGTTAAAGTGAACTTTTAACGAACGTCACAGCTGACAGTTGTTGAACCAACGTTCCTTTGCACGGGTGCTCGTTATCGCCATGTTTTGTGTCGCCCCGGAGTTTTGTGCAATCAATCTTTTTGAAAATAACATTTTAGACCTTCTAAATACAGTTTTAGAGGAGATTTTGGACTGTGTAGGTAATCTGAACACGCTATATTATGTTGTATATTAAATTGTAGTCATTAATGTAGTTGTCTCTACGACTATGGCAACTGAAAGCTAAATACAAATAAATATGCCGCACTAATATTACAGCATTACATTTTCCATCATCGAATTCCTACAGCACATACTTATATCGAGAACTTTCTACGTTCAGATAAAGCTCCCACCAATAGAAATAAAATAACAAAATAAAACTCGCATCCAGCGTCAACGCTCTACAAACGACTTGGGTCAAAGAAGTGACACATCTACCTCAATACACCAACATTTTTACAACACGGCACACCCATTGGTCCGTGAATGGACAAAGAATACTAATTTGTCGCAGACGGGATGAATGGCAAAACGTCTCGTCAGAGGTCGGACACCTGTCCTTAGCCGTCCCGGCCTTAATATCGTGTTTTATTTCTCTTGTATTTTTTCTTATAAACGAGTATGACCACTTAGTGTGTCCTTTTCTTTGGATGGAATTGACCTTCGGTAAAATTCTTTTGGTCTTTGGTAAAATACGAAGTAAAATAGGTTTATGTCATGTAATGTTAGAGTAAGTAACGTTAAAGTAGGCTACAATGGTTATTATTAGTATTTTTACGAAATAACAGTACATGTAGGTAGGTGAAATATTTCTGATTTATCTAACCAACATGAAAGTCGGCACCTACCTACAGATAGAGGTTATCAGTATGTTGTTATGAGTAATCATCAATTATGAGAGATTTACGATTTGTTTACAATACTAATTTTAATTTAACCACGCTCTGTATTACATACTTTAATTTATATACTAATGATTAAAGCTACCATTAATAAATTAGAAATGGTTATACACAATTTTAGTTGTAGCGGCTATTCGAACTTGATGTATCGCAGTAATCGTTCACGGTAACGTGATGGCTGCCGTGACGTTAACGTACTCGAATATTTTCTACTACAGAGTTTAAACACAGTTTGTACTTATTTCCTTCTATTGATGAACGTAAACCTTCTCCAATGAGCTCCGAAGACCATCCCTTTACGTACACAAACAACACACAGACATCTGTAGTCAAAAGTTCAACCTTGCCATCCATTCTAGGTCCTTTACACTAGCCCATCTGATACGACAGTACTAATTTGCCAATTCCGTTTCATACCCTACACACTAAAATAGACTCTATCGCAATCACAATAAGCGCAACTATTCTACAAAAGACTGCAATACTGCCAGAAGCTATTAAGAGGCAGCATGATTTTCGTCCAAAAATTACCGAATAGGGCTTCTCCCAGGCATATTCGATGAGGTTTGACCACGTCCTAGCCAATCAGGGTAAACTGTACTTCGAAAATGTTGGAAAATGCAGCGTCAAAGCTATTATTCAAAACAGTGTCGAGCCAACAAGGGCTTAGTGAGCCGCGAACTATTTTGTTGGTTTAGACTTAACAAAGTAGCCGGGAGGGTAACACTAGGGTTTTAACATAGGTAGTTTGAAAATTTGATATTTTTGTGGGTAATATGAGAGGTACAGTTGGCATGCCGATGCCCTTATAGCAATGTTTCTTTTCATCATCATCATCAGCCTTTTTATCGTCCCACTGCTGGGCTGCTGGGCATCATCCTCTCATATAGAGAAGGATTGAGCATTAATCACCACGCTTGCTCAATGCGGGTTGGTGATTATGACACTTATGTCTACTTTATCAAATGATACGTTTAGCTCTTCACTGTTCAGGAGAGAGTGATGGTCTTTTAATAATCGATTAGTACTAACTAAATATCCATATTTACAAATACTGCATGTAGTTTTCTGATGCCAAGAAGGAAAACGTTTTGCACGTATAACAGAAATGTATCGACATAACTTGATCGTTTGAGCGCAGCCTTCGTGAACACACAAAAGCTTTTACTGTTGATTTTTTTCATCTCACAAACGTACTCGTAAATTTATGTATTTTAGTATGCTTTTAACTCTGGGTTCTGGATGGCTCGGAAATCGTGAGTATCAGGATTTTGATTTTAAAGCTATTTAACTAATAGTCTAGAAGCTTATAAACAAGTTCATAGGTTTTTTTTTCAGTATGTACGTAATACAAGAATCAAATGTCGATGTCGCTGACAAAATGCAAGAATAACGGCTGCGATGGTACGGACATGTTAAAAGGAGACCACCTGAGTACATCGGCAATGCGACACTCAATCTCGATATACCCGGTCAAAGGCGCAGAGGCAGGCCAAAACTGCGGTGGTTGAGTGTCGTAAAGAAAGACATGGAAATCTGCGAACTCAAAGAGGAAGATGTCCAGGATAGAGCGAAGTGGAAGAAGAAGATACGGAAAGCGGACCCCGTCACAAGACGGGATAAACGCTAAGAAGAAGAAGAAGAAGAGTACGTAATACAAGAATCGTGGTCTATCAAGTTTTATCCCATATTGAGTTGAACCAAAATTATATAAAACTGCTTTTAACACTACACGGCATAAGATGAACGTTATAATATTTTCGTTTCTTAATAATGCGGACCTCTCTACAGACTAAAACTTTTAACATTCCCCTACTATTTACTTATAAAAAAAAATCCTTACTCAAGGAATTTTCTGAACAAACACAGATTCCACTTAGAAAACCGCCCACATCTGAAAAACCTGCGAGCATTATGTCGGTATGCAAATATTTGCTTCGCGTGGGAATCGAAAGCGTGTTCTTACAGAACCCACACATATCTATCACAATTTATATGAAATACGTAAACTGTATGTAAATACGTAACTTATTTTTCCTGGCTTTTCTTCCATTCAGTGGTGCAGTCAAAATAAAATCAGTTTTACCTAAAAAAAATTGAGCATTCTGCAACATTGAATATATTGTATCCAATCTTTGCACAATTACTAATTTCGTTGGCACAGAAAAAGAGACCACCAAAAGTCCTGAAAATACCAGAAATCTAAATCAATATCCCGTGAAAAATATTCAACTATACACAAAATCAGTTTTCTTACAATAAACAGTCGAGTAATGACCTAATAAAAAAGATTCATTCGCCCGATCATCAATCCTTTGTCACGCCTTAATAATTCCAAAACTCCTACACAATTGTTCTGTGAGGCACAATAAGAAAGCCTACTTTCATACAAAGCTACACAAAGCCCGCCCTTCCTAAGGGGCATATTATAAAACTTTGATTTAACCTCCTACCATAAAACCCTGGTTGTAATAAAACAGATTTCAGTCCGTCATTAAGTCATTAAATAATAAACTACCATAAAGTAGGGAATATAATGTTGTATTGTGAAGGTCACAAAGTCAAGGACTTGGAAACTAGGCGACAATTATACAGAATATGGATCGTTATAATTGCTCACGTGCAGTTTGAATAAAAGCTTTCTATGTTTTTAACTTTGATACGTAATTCACTGAGATTTTTTCCGGATTTTTTCACATTAACCAGCAACTATTCCGGGCAAATTGGATCAGTTATAAAAACCTTTTATCTCTCTAAAGTGGTGCATTTTATATTTTTGAAACACAAACTGTCGACGAGCTTTAATTAAAATAGCTTTAGAACTGTTTTTGGACAATTTATGACAGCAAATATATTTTATTCATTCGTTTTGAAAAGTGAACGTTAACCCAGTTTTATTCTATTTCAATGAATACAACCCAAAGTTACCCTAAAAAGAGGCTTACTTCTATCAGCCAAAATAAGAACGACGACATCCTTTTATTACAAAGCCAAACACGAATTGCTATAAACAGACAGAAATCCATGAAACCTATAAACCTACCTACTAAAAATAAACGAATGTTACTTCGTTTTGCTTGCTCCTATCTCCAAACAGTCTCAATACATCGAAATGAAAAGCACACACTTTCAGTATTTTCCTTCCATTCGGGAAATCTGAATGTAAATCTATACCACGGAGGAAGGAACGATAGCGGAGATGCCAATAGAAAGGTAGGTCAGGCACCTTCTTCTAGGTCAAATATTTATGTACGGTGAGCGTAATCAAATCGATCAGATACGAGTGAAATAACCAGGCGTATGGATTTCTTGAGAAATCTGTCAACGATTTTTGTTTTGTTTTAGATGCTCGCGTTCTACAAGAAAGGGCGGAGACGGTAACGTTCCGCGTATCCCGAATACACACGTTTTGGCGACGCCACTTTCTTAGGAATTTTCCATTATGGCACCTCCGCTCGTCATTTTGTTTTCCATGATCTATACACACACATACACAAGTACCCATACATACTTACATATACGTATGTACACGTTCTACACTTCACAAAGGAGGATAAAACACGGTGTAGGTTTGTTTAGGACCGAAGTTATTTTATTTACTGCTTACAAGCTTAACTCTTGTCGCACCTATGCCCCATTAAGATGTGCTAACAATGAATACATTTTCTGTAATATATGCTGTTGTAAGGAAAACTATTGTGAGAAATACACAGTCTGAATATTGATGAAGGGGGTACTTTATTTCCTTATTGCATGAATGATTCAAATAGCGCCAATGTTATTGCCCAAGAATCTAAATTATTTTTGCTTTATAAAAATTGCATTCTTGAACTGTCTAGAACATTTTGAAGACTTTAGAATAGAAAAATATTAGTAAGATCTTTCTAAGTGTTAATTTTTTTTCTAACCACATGCTCTAACTTTTTTCACATACCTACATCAAACGCAAGTATTTCAGAGTATTTTTCTGAAATACACATTTTACTGTAATATCACTCATTGGATCGATTTGGAATATATATTTTTAAGCCCAAGGACTCATCAAAATACAGCTCTGTGCATGTGTTTTACGTCTATAACAATATACTACATTTTCATACATGTCACAAAAGTATGTATGTACTACATTACATACCAACGCCAGAAGTGCCAACTTAAGTGATTAATACCTCGAACCACTTGTATGCTTACTCGAGACTCGAGTGAAGCCGCAGATATAATAAACGGAGACTAACTAGAATACGGTGGAATTAAGCGTAATATTATGTATTGTTAATTCATTAATTCCCATGATTTGATCGCCGATTTAATCCACAATTTTCGCCGTGTAGAATGTGAAAAGCGGAAAAAAAATGATGAATACTATATTTTAAAAGATACACATGTACATACATCAGTACAAATAGCCTATTAACAGATTAACAAAAATACCTCACTAAAAAAACATCAAACTCCTTTCAAAGACTTCTTTATCGTATAGAAAAGAACATAATTCAGCTTCGGTCAATTAAGCGAGCTAACCTCAAACGTCTACGAGGTTTTATTCCTTGGAAACTGTTCCAATTTGGGCCCAAATTGGACAAACGACCGGCGAAATAATAATGTTAATTAACGTGGAAAACAAAGGCTACGGCCCTTTCTGTCGCACTCCGAACTTTATGAGTGTGTCTGTACATTTGTACATCTATGTATGTGTCTTTATCGTGTGTGATCTTTGGAGGAATGTTCGAGTACCTATGTATTTTTGGTGTTACTGTGTACTAAAACTACATAATTAGTAGGTACGGAAATCTTTGCTTATATTATAAATACGAATTCACCCCCCAAATACTGAACCAATTAAAATGTTTGGAACAGAGTAAAATCTAGAGCCTAAGAAGAAAGGACATTAGCTTTTAAGCTTGTTGTGGTTCACCCAGAAACTTGAACAGAAAGTTGGTATAGAATAGGTATGTAAAGAAAATTTTGTGGCAAGGAGGTAATGTTTGTGTCAATTTTTTTTTAATGTAGTAATTTTGACTCAAACATTACACAAAAGATTGCCAATTGTGCTTGATACAAAACAAGTGTGCCTCTATTACGATCAGAACTGCAACAGAAAACTTTGCAGACGTGTAGTGAGTTAGTGCGCAGTTAGCAGCCGAAATCAAATCGATAGAAACCATATTTGATACGATCAGCAGCACGGTATGAAATAGAATATCTAGTACCTATGTAGGTACTACATATGAAGGAAGAATCACTAGGTATTCCTTGGTATGTACGTAAATACGTAGGTATGAAGTTATAAATTACTCCACTGTTTTATTATGCTAGCACCACGAATATTGTCAAAAATGTTATAGATGCAAGAGCCACTACTTGGCCGCGTAGGTTCTTTAATTGCCTGTTTTAGTTTGAAACCATAGATCAAGTGTTCAATGTGTTCAATTCAGACGTATTTTTGTTCTTTTTTAACATATCTATATTAAAGTCACCACATACTACAACTTTTTTATTTATGTTCTTTGTTGACGACTATAGTAGTGCAATATTGAGCGACTTAAACATAATTTTCAAAATATGGACCTGCAATAGTTTTGAACACTTTTTAATATCAAGGAATCTACATCCTAATAAAAAAAAACTCTTTTTCCACGACATATATCCGTGACTAATTTCAATCTCATCCGTTTAGCATGACAAACACATTCCCTTTCGTATTTATAACCTTATATGACTGTAATAATGATGTTATGTCAGACAATACATATATAAACTTACTATTACTAACACCAACCCTTACCTCTAATAACTATATAATTACATATATATAAACTAACTTGGCATATAGAAACTAACTCACCAGAAGGGTATTGAAGTTATGAACAGAACACGCATGGGGTTTATTCATGTTCATTGCCAATCAGGGCACCATACCCTTAGTTTTGTTTATAGAGCAGTTACATGAAACCATGGCTCATAAACTGTGGCTAGTATTGTGTAACTAGTTGCATCATTATACCTATATATCTGTATAAAATGTGTTTGAAACATGTAACTGTGTTTTGTTGTACTTTCTTAAGATGGTGCTTAAAAAATCGTGGTTTATTGACTATAACATGTTAATCCTATGTAATATTATGCAATGACAATTATCTCTGTTAAAACCACTTTCAGCATATACTTAATCTATACGAATATGATAAAAAGTAAATATTTTTTGTTTGTGTGTAAAGGCTCCAAAACTGCTGAATCGATTTGAAAAATTCTTTCACCGTATGGAAAGTGACTTTTCCCGAGCAACAAAGGCTATATTAAAATTTTGAGGATGCGAGCAAAACCGCCTAAAACGACTAGTGTTTTATAAATAAAGTATAAAATGTCGTTAAATATTGGTAATTTCAATAGAATTCCGTCAAAATTATAAATGAATCAAAACCACCCCGCCCACAATTGTCGTGTGAAAATTCATATTTTATTTTCATAATAATCCACTGCAAAATAACTGGAGCGTAATAATTCATACATTTGGTAATCATTTAAATAAATATGATTGAGCACAGAATTCACGTCACATTCCGAATGCATGAATGAATAAAACTTTTATATAACCAACATCGCATTATTCACTGAAATCTTTTGTTTTATAATATCATGTTTCATATCGTCTGTTTTACGAGAATTATGGAAATCTAGCAATTATAACTCAGTACAAAACTTGAAATAAATGTTATATATTTCAAAAGATATTTAAAACCATTTTAACAACTGAAAATGTAAAGCTTTTTGTTATGAAATGAAAAATGTATATCAGCAAAGGATTTGGTTTTGGTTTTGAAGTACTGAGGTAGGTACATAAATCAGGTTATTTTAAGAAGGCATAGTTATCAACTCATCATCCTCCTGCCCTTATCCCAATTTTTAGGTACTTGGGGTCGACGCAGCATGTTTTCTTCTTCCATACTCTTCTGTCAGCCATCATCTCATAAGTACCAAAAGTAAGAAGGCATATAAAAAGCTTAAATCACAATAATTTGAAAGCCTTCAAACAAATATTCTGTCAACACTAAGATGTATTACTTAACGGATTACTAAGACAAATTAAGGTAAACCAAAATGTCGAAAATCTCCCTAAGTATAATTTATATTTGCGGCAATGGATTTTGACTAAATATTGTAAATGTTCATGCATATTCAATCATTTAGTATACAAATCATGTTCATCATAATGAGAACGTAAGAATTGTGTAAGTTTATTACAAAATGTAATAATTGTTGTTAAAACACGGAAGCTTAGGTTTCATAAATTGTAAACCTTTTTTCAGCTCAATTTATGTTTTGTAGTTTATGCGAAGAATAGTGACAATCTAAACTTGAACATTGATAAGAATTAATGTAAAATACCTATGATTTATCTTTAACATATATATTATACTAGCTTTTGCCCGCGACTTCGTTCGCGTGGAACAGTGACTTCCGGCAGATTTTTGGTTTGACCAATAGATGGCGCTATATGTCCGGAATGAATTTTATTTTTAATTTTATATTTCTTTGTAATAAAAACTATCCTATGTCCTTTCTCAAGTTTCAAACTATGTCTATACCAAATTTCACACAAATCGGTTCAGTAGTTTAGGCGTGAAGAAAAGACAGACAGACAGACAGAAAGACAGACAGACAGACAGAAAGACAGACAGACAGACAGACAGACAGACAGACAGACAGACAGAGTTACTTTCGCATTTATAATATTAGTTTGGATTGTAACCTTTAAACTTCTACTTTAGTACCAAAGTCTTTCATAAAGTGCCCTTGAGTTGAAGCTGTCATTAAATAATTTTGGCACGCCGGACCCTACTTCATTGTTTCAATTGAGGATGAATCTGTCGACATTACTTATTCTTAACCACTAAGCATTATACAAAGTACGTACGTAGAATATACGTAGGCATATCTACATACATCTTGTAAAAGCGTCTATGTTTTGTACTATATTACCTACTTATGTATATTTCCCACAAAATGTGCTCTTCGTTTAAAAGTTCCATTAAAATTACGTAGAGATTGTTTTTGTTAATTAAATGATGTCAACAGCCTGACACAATAAATTACTTCCCATGTTAATTATGCAAATGACAGTAAAAACTAATTACCTGAAGCGTGACGAACGAAAACCACAGTCCGTTTATAATGACACAATCTCACTGAAACGCACTGCCACAATTACCAGTTAAGTTCACTATACACGCCCAATAGCACTGTCAAACGGTTTCCGTCACTTACACCTATCATATCATACCATACATTATTACGTAACACTCTCTCTAAAAGCACTTTTACGAACAGCGGAAAAATCAACCATTATATTTTATAGCGAAATGCACTCTCGTATCGCGGAAACACAAAGAGTTTTGAAGTTTTTTTTTGGATGTCGAATTTATCTGCGCAGATCGTGGCGCGACTGGGCAGGCCCCTTCGGTTGTTCATATTCTATTATCATTTGATAGGCCACCTCCGTTTAGGAGCGAGTCTCAGTGCGAGGAAGTGTCGGATCGTTTCGTCGTTGATAACTCGATTCACGTGTCGGCGGGGCATCATGTCCATTCAGTGAGTGAGTCGGTGAACTCGGCATAATGCGGATTTAATCAAGCTAAACAATTGAATTGAAGTGAATGATGAATAAAAGGAAATCTTAACTATATAGAAACGATGTACATTGTATAGACTGTGAAGGAAGACGATATCGCTGGAAATAATGTTACTTGACAGATGACGTCTCGTAAAATAATATGGACTCCGAATAAAATTGCGACAAGGGCTGGAGGATTGTATTAGCGTAAAGTAGCACCCATTCCGAGTAATGGCACACATGTCTATTTAGCTCAAATCCTGTAAAATATTGCGGATATAAAATAGGGTAAATATAGGCGAAATAGGGTAGCTATTTAACTGTCATAAACTACTTTAAGTCTTAAAAAAATACAACACCATATTTTCCAACCGACACCTGCTTCATGCCATTTTAGCACATAGCGCTTGCGGCCGCGAAAAATCTCCATCATAATTAAATAACCAGTCACGTCTTAACCTTTTCACTTATAACTTCCTCTTACAGTTTCTAATAAAAACAACACCAAAATTGCCACGCCACACATCCATTGCGTAGTCAGTACGAAGCAATCTGTGTGCAATCCGCACATGTGCTGAATTGGATCACGTAACGTATCATGATCACAAATGTTTGAACACAAATAGCACGCTTGTGTGCATTCTGCAATCATTGTAATTAACTAGAGCTACGCTGCGTAGCGAAAACGCGAACTTTTATCAGCGAAATTGAGTGACAAAATTCAACGAACGATTTTTTAAACATTTTTTGTTTATTTTTAAGGGATTTTTGAGATGTTTTTTTGTTAATGGAATGACATGGTGTAGTACTATTGAATTAAACTTGAGTATCAGTCATCAGCCAATTTCTCTTTGTGACTGTCAACGAACGAATACTGAATAGAACGTACCAGTGTCTGTGTATCGCCTAGTCGGTTTAATACATTTTAACAATTAAAACAGCTTATTTCTTTTATATAGGTACTCGCGTTTGACCACTATCTCAACTGTGGTAAGCGACGATGTGGTCAAAGATGGAGCACGCTTGCCTAGTAGTAACTTATTCACTCTAGAATTGAAGACTTCCAGGTTATTACTAATTATTGTTCAGCTCAAAAGTATCACAATAGTAAGGACAAAATTATTTTAAGTAGCAGCTTTCATACCTACAAGTAACAACCACTATAATACATTTTATTACACAAAGACATCCATATAACGAACAATAATGAGCAAATTGTACAACTTTGTACAATTTCCCACGTACTCCTGTGCAGAGCAAAGTTTACGCAAACTCTTTAATAGCTTCGTAACAAAGCTGGTAACTTACAAAGCACACTATTTTACTTGGTAAATATTTCTTAGAATATGTGGCGTGACGCTTGTATTTCTACAAAGTGTTCCTACATTTATACAAAATGTATCAATCGGCTACAAGATTATCTAAGTGCTGAACATACAGAAATTAAAAAGTAACAGTCTCAATTTGTATAAATTAAAATGTAATTTGGATAAATCTATACAATTATAGTTAGCTAGTAAGTATCATATTTGTATGCCCCATGTGGCAGATCACGGCATGAACAATTGTATATATTTTTTTAAGATCTTTGTACCATACCCGTGTTTCACAAATAAACCATTTGATTTGAAAAAAAAAAAAACTCATGAACAAGCCTTTGTGCTTTTTCTCCATTTAGCTAAGAAACTACGACATTTTTGAGTACTTATCTAGTAAAGTATTTTAAATAAGAAGTAAAACGAATGTTTATAATAACAATACAATAGACATTTTCTTTGATATTGACATAAATCTCTTATATTACCCAAGGCTGAAACCGTCAACTGTCTTTCATATTAAAAGCTCAGTAATATCCAGGATTAATATGTACATAACAAATCTATCCGATTTAGCGTACGGATTTCTGACTTCGATTATTACCTACACTTGGGTGGATTCCTATTCTTATATACGAATTAGTATATTATTCACAGGGATTTTCATATTTTATTATTAATTACTGCCGCCTATCACCTACAATATAGAAATTGCTTCATTGTCGCTTCAACGTCTAATCAAATGTAACAAAACGTATTTACGATCAAAATTACGTTCTATTATCATCATCCTCCGAGCCTTTTCCCAAACTATGTTGGGGTCGGCTTCCAGTCTCACCGGATTCAGCTGAGTACCAGTGCTTTACAAGAAGCGACTGCCTATCTGACCTCCTCAACCCAGTTACCCGGGCAACCCGATACCCCTTGGTTAGACTGGTGTCAGAGTTACTGGCTTCTGACTACCCGTAACGACTGCCAAGGATGTTCTATTATTGAAGTATATTCGTAAACATTATTAAACGTAAGACAAATTGTAAAAAGATTGCTCCTGTCAAGTAGTCAACAAATAGTTTTTCGAATATTGACAATAGTATTCAACAAGTCAAATCGTCATAAAACAAACATTTTTCAGATAATACCACTAGGGATTTACCCCGAGAAACTACTTTGTAACAACACTACTTACGAACACTTCTCTGTATATTTTGTTTGGATTTTCTTTATTTTACTTTAAGCCTCAAACTCACAATATAAGTAAACCAAGTTAGAAAGGGTTTTTGATAAGTCTAGCATCATATAGGTAGAAACTAAAGAAATTATTTTATCAACTTTATCCCAAAAACAATAGAGTTAAATACCAACTAAAATATGAAAAAGTCTTTCTAAATTCCATTATATACTTAGTCACTACTGACAGTAGTGCCCTCCATTACCTAAAATAATATAATTAAGCAAATTCCTACCTTAAAAACACCTGAAAAAATAACGATTGTTCTTTAAAAATAAACGTAAAGTTGTTCGTTTCAGGCGAAGCTTAGCAACGTTGGCGGGTAAGTAGTATTGGATAATTTTAGAGATGTAGAACGGAGGTCGGGCTGTATCGATCGCGAGGTAACGTTGGGCTCGACACGCCGGAACGTTGTATTCTTACCTTGAACCTCTCTACGTAATAAAGATGTCGACATAATACAAACTAAGAATGGGACGCCTCTATTGCAGATTTGAGCTACATTTTTTTGTAAGAACAACGAATTTTTTTAATGTAACATCGGCCTTATTTTTTTCAAAGATTTTTTCGGAGAAAATGTTATGAGCTTGGCTGGAAAGTTTTGGGTACTTATTTTAAATTGATTTAGTTTCTATTTTATTTGAATCGTTAGTGGTTTGTCAAGGCCAGACTGAAATAAATCAATAGTAGACATAAAAGACAGGTCGGTTATTCAGAAAACTAGTTTAAAATTCTTTCGGTTTCAAATTGTTTAATTAAGTAAGTATTTTTTGTAATGAAAGGTTACTCTGATGGAATGAATATTTGATAGATCAGAAAGTGGTACTTAAAAAAGTAAAATTAATTTTATCAGAAAACTAAATTTTGCTTTCTAAACTGTGTGTTGTCATATACCTAGAATTGTTTTATTGATCAATCTTCTGACAGTCATAGTTTATTTTATTGGAAAAATATAAGAAGCAATTCTAAGAACAAAATGTGAATCGTGATTTTTCACAATCCATTTTTACTAGGCACATCCCTCTTTGCATTCAAGGAAGGAATGAGCGTTAATCACCTAGCTTGCTCAATGCGGATTAGCGATATCAGACAAATACTATATATAGATAAAGAAATACAAAATTTGAACTAAATCAAGTAGCAAACTACACTAACTTGCCTCCATAGCTAACAATATAAACATACAGTACAATGAAACAGAATGCTCAAACTTAGGTCTGTAGGGATAACATAACTTGATTCTCCGATGCACCGATGAAAACCATGCAATGCTATGCAACAGAGATTCGAATTTACATATATCGAGTTCACGTATTGTAGCTGCGAGCTACGAAAGTCGAAGTCGGAAGCTTACTATATTCGGACTTAGTCGCTGGTGTGAAAACTGCTGAAGAGTTTGTTCCACCATTTCTTCTTCCCAGCAAAAACACATGAGAAGTGGTGTTTGGGGGAGTAGGGTTATAGGGCGGGCGTATGGGGGACTTATAAACTTGTCCTTCGAAAAGTGGTTATATTTTCAGCCGCATTTAAGTAAATGACTTTATTTTTAACGCTGTTAGGTATAGATCCTCTCACAGTGTTATCACACCAGTAAATTTTCCCCTCGGCTTTTCCAAGCGATACAGCTCGTACTAACACTAATGAAAAAAAAATAAAGATTGTTTTCTGTACTATGTAAATAATTACCTTAAGAGTCAAACGATTTTAATTAATTTATTCATTCAGATTGATTGAAAGTTTACTGAAGCTTTTTAAATGGCTATATCGATGTTAATATAAAGTAAGTACCTGTCAGGTATCTAACGAGAGTTCGTAGAAATAAGCTACCTCGTTAAAGTCTTACAGGAATGAGATAAATTACAAATTCTTAGTAACCCTATCTTTATAGGTACGGATCAAACTGCAGCGCACTGGCATTTTCCTGAAAAGGTCAGACATTTTTAGAAATAGATTCCATTAATTCCATGTTTAGCTTAATCTAATTTGTCAAGTTTAATGAAACAACTGAGAACGTCAATTATTCTAAAAGTTAGGGAAAGTTATTTATAGACTCAATACCTATGTCTAACCGATTCAACCACCCAATTTTTACAAAAAACTAGTACCTAAGAACTTTGTGCGAAATCATGACTTTCTTTCCTCATACTCATATAAAATTATTAAAGAGGAAAAAAGCCTATAACTTCAAATAAGTCTGGAAATATCCGTATTCAGGAGAAGTATTTTGGACGTTTATAAACGTTTTCCTGGTGACCATTATGTTCTGAAAATAGACGATAAAGTGAACAAAGTGACTGACACGTGTAATTCCATATCTATGTATATGAAAATTAATCATTATATCCCTTGGTCACACCATCACACGTGAATGGCTGGACCATTTAAGCTGAAAGATAGAGGGGAGGTAACTTAAACCCGGGAGAAGTACATAGGATTATTTTTTGTCACTTGCCGGCTACAGGAATCAGTTATCTCGGGACGCGGGTGAAACCGCGGATGGAAGCAAAGGAAGGAAGAAAAGGCGTTGATCATAGTTCGCATGAGCTTAAAATAATTTGAAACCATGAAAACTGGGTCAGATAAAACACAATCCAATTACAGATTCACGTAAAATTTGGAAATGTATTAAATTCGTGAACAAAATGAGGAGTGAAATAATTTATTTATAAACATTTTTAGTGGCTGGCTTCAGAGGTTAAAAATAGTTTTATTGATGTGATTTAACAAAATTGATTATTTTAAAGGACTTTATCTAAGGGCGGGATTTCACTGGAGTTTAGACTATGACTTTTCTCAGGTTTTAAACTGGCTCTGTGCATCTTTCATTAAAATCAATTCGGCAGCTTGTCCCAAAAATGCGATGGACATACAGACTTTTTTTCGCATTAATAATATTAGTACCTAAGCATGATGAATATTGACAATACAGGTAACCATAGGTATGTGAAAGTCAAGTTTCGAAGCCGCTCAGACACGTGGTCTCTAAACTCTACAAACTAAATATAGGTACGTAACTACATAAAGTAGCAATAGACCAGCTTTGAATGACGTTCTATATTTGGTTTCGCTATGACACAGTAATTATGCAGTTCGGTGCATACTCTGAAACTTGCGACAATTTCCTTTGGCCGGGAGCGAAATGTGAAACATGAATTTCATGGAAGCTCATAGATGTGTATTATTAGCTTGCTTTAATATGTATGTATGCGAAGTACGAACATCCTGGTATATGTATAATAAAGACTATTAAGGTATATGTTTAACTTTGATTTCTCAATTTATATGTCGTATTTTTTCAGGTGAACTTTTATTTAAATTTGCGCCTTTTGTCATTAAAAAAACTGGAGTAACCGAAATATTTCGTAATTGACCTAGCAAACTAAAATTTATTTGCAGGGATTATTTCTCCAAATAAAACCAGTCTAAAATATCTTGTAAATGTCATAGAAACATTCCGGATCACTTTGGACTATAGACCACAGCTACCATTTGGTAATTCGGTTAATTTATAGGTTCCCATGACCGACCACTGAATTGTGGCCATGGCGGTTACAACGTTTTCATTCTGAGTTATGCTATAGTGCCCCTGTTTCCGGGTTATGGGGCAGGGAAACGGGTTGCTATGGATAACATGAAAGGATGTGTATTTGTGTTAGTATCCACCAAACTTATTGTTTTGGCGGTAGGGTAAAGCTTATTATTTTGTGAACAAAACGTACCAATTATAAGTTGATGATTTTAATTATGACCTCGTTTGGAAAATATCCATATTTTGTCCCATTTGTAAACTAGATCAAAATCTGTTCGGTAAGTATCTAGGTTTTGAATGAAAGAATAACACCTAACAAAAACAAAAATTAAGCAATACTTTTGACAGCCAAATCAGATACAATAAAATGTTAAGCTTAACTGTGCCATATTTCTTTCTAAAGAGAACTTATTTTAAATAAGCGACGCTAAATTAACATGGCTGCATACCTACGTAATAAATATGTTTAGAAGTAAATCCAATGCTATTTCGAAGTAAATAAATTAGACCTGTTAAAATGTTGAGAGCAGAAAACGAATGCCAACTCTAAATTCACCGTAGAGTTTAAATATGTAGCCCATTTTGAGCCATTAAATATTTTCTAAAATAAAAACAGATGCAGATCGCTTAAAAGCGAGAAATTATACTTAACAGCGTTTTCAGACTAGCGGATATTCCGCTCGGTTTCTTCCAAGCAACAACGGTTATTTCGTAGAGGTAATGTCGCATGTATAATATGACCGTAAACAATTGACAACTACCAGTACAAATATACCGCCTAGAACGCGTCATAATCGCTCGTTTTTGCTACGTGCCACAAAAATCGCTAATGAAAAAGCGCTTTCAGTATGTTTTGAGAAACTCTTTTTAAAATTAGTTTTAGCGTTCCGAAACCAACGGATGCCTTAATTCTATTACTTATTCAGCTGTTTTCTTCCCTCAAAAGATAAATCTTGTTCCAAAAATATCTGCTCCAGACATCTTTCAAAATACACAAATTACACTAAAAGTCGACTTTAACTTTATTTTAATAGAATATAATTTTTCCTCCACGTTTTCTATTTCGCTTAATAGCTTGTTTAGAACTTTGGATTCATAATTTATTTATTTTTCTACTGAAATACCAGAATGTGTGCTATTCCGATATACTTTGACTTCTTTAATTAGTCTAATAAACTATAAACATACCTACGTTGGCTATAAGTTGGTAAATGATGCCTGTATTTTGCTATAGGTAAAGTCATAAGTTCTACGAAATACAGATATTTTTTTAATATGCTATAACCTATTTCGTTCGATATGAACGGTGCCCCAATTAAATAGGGTACCTAGGTAACAGACTTGCTAAAACGTTCCTTTGTTATTTTAGCCTCCAAAACTTTCATAGACAAAATTGGTATACCAAAACCACAAAGTTTCAGACCATAAAGAAACTGTTCTGAAAATTCCTTTTACAGCTCATCAGAGTGAGGCGTTTATTGCGCATTTTCTGAGAAAATTGAGAACATGGAAAATAAAATGACTAGCGGAGGTGCCATAACGGAAAATCTCCTAAAAAAGTAGCGCGCCAAGTTGTGGTTATATGGGGGACGAGGAACGTTACTACCTTCGCTCTTATACACCTTCCTTGGACTGGATCATTTTTTGTTATACCAAAAATCGTTGGAAGATGTCTTAAAGAACCCAAACGCCTCGTTAGTACACTCGTAACTGATCGTTTTGGTCATGCCCATCGTAAACGTATTTGACCTAGAAGCCTGACCTACCTGGAATATGGCATCTCCACTCATCTTTCCTTGCTCCGTGATTGAGAACGTTCTATATAACAAGGTCTGAAAACCTCACAGATGGACTTTATTGTGGTATAACATCGTTGATTTCAAGGAAAATGCTTTTACGAGCAATTTAGCACGATATTATTTTATATCGTTCCAAGGTGATGTTGCGCGAATTAAGTCATAAATAAACAGTCTAAATAAATAATGTCTTTGCAAGTCTTAATATAGGAGAAGCACATAAATTATATTGTCTTCGAAACAAATGAAGATTATTATCGTCTGTCTTTTGTTTCATTTCTTTATTTAGAAAAGTTTTTGGCTACTTAGAAAAGTAGATAGAAAACAACTTTAGATTTTTTTTTGTTATTAACTTTAAAAACAAACACAATAGCTTGCATTATTATCCTAAGTCTACACAAACACCGTAACAATACATTATCGAAGCACACGCCACCGTAAATAAAACAACAATGAATAAAACATACAAACAACAACAAAGCTGTTGTTTTCTTACACCTCAACAACAGATCAATAAAATTGAAATGGAACGAAGAAACTCAACAACTCGTCTTCAATAGGTTTTCTAGAAATCCCGGTAAAACGATTTATGTGTCGCTTACGTCCTTATGATCCTAGTAAGCGTTTCTCGCGAGGTTTAGCCATCTTAGCACTATGTTTTCTTGTGTCTGTATTATTTGTATGAGCAAAGCGGGCTATGTCAAAACAGGTGAATTCAATTATCTTGACATATGTTTAGTAAGTAAAGAAATGTGTCGCTGTTTCATGAGGAAATGTAGAATAACAGGATTTGTTTTTAACCGACTTCCTAAAAAGGAGGTCTCAATTCCGATGTTTATGTTTTTATATTTTAACTTCGATATTATTTTGACGTTTTTTGGAAAGTTATCCACTACACGTAGTTCAATAAAAATAAAAAGATAATTTTATTTTCTTTGAAAATAATAAGGTCACTATATTAAACGCTAACCATCAACCTTACTACCTACCAAGAAATCTCATCAAGTAGGTCCTATTATATAATCAAGTAGGTTGGCATCTTCATAGAAATTGATTACCATTTGTCGATATACTAGGAAAACGCCATAGAAAATCTTTGAAGTCCATAATTACAGACTGACAAGCGATTTCTTGGAGAATTGCAAACGCGAATCTTGCAATTCGATTCCTTGCAAAATTCCTATTAATAGCTAGTTAGAAGTTATAGCTAATATTGCAAGTTCTCAGAATAACTAACTTTCTTCAGTAAAAAGAAATAAAAAACTTGCTATCTCAAGTTTAAAAACTTTAACGTCAGTTGCTTAATAAAGTGCAGAAGCAAGTCTGCGAAATGAGAAAGGGGTAAAATTTTTCCCCTCTGAAAGGCAACCTGATATAACTTGCAAGAAAACTGAGTCAATATTTCCTTTTTTATTGTCGTTGTTAATTTTTTATCTAACTTTATGACGCCTCTGGGTATTATTTTTTTATTACCACGACTTTTTCTTAGTAATAGAATAAATACTCGTTTGTATTCTTGAATGAAAAACTAGGAATATTAATAAACTATCTAATTAAAAAGCTTGCTTTTTGCTGAAGAAATAAGTATAAAAGGTAGTATTCATTAGAATCTGTAGTGTTCGCTGGTTGAGCAGACTTTAAAAAATAAATAAAAAGATGCTCCATTGTATTTATTGTATGGAGATTCTGAACAATATTGTACGTTCAGAAATAAGCAATGAAATAACAAATAATAATAAAAAGTTTCCTAGTGGGAATCATGAACCTCATTAATGTGGCTGTTCTTTTTTCAATTCGTATTCCTTATCTGCATAATAACTATATGAAAAGCTACCGTAAAATAAAAACGACCTTATACCTACTGAAAACTTCATAAGCATAGAGAATGACCGAAAATTTTTAGTGTTGCCGCATCCTCATAAAAAATATGGACTTCATTTTCGCATAAATTCGTAAAGCCACTCAGGGTTGCCACACAACAAACTTGCGAAAGCAAACATTTCTTTTAGGTTTTATTACGGGCGGTGGGTGTTTCATAAAATACTGGTGTTACTGTTACCTAACACCACAAACACCAACACAGCTTAATTAAGCAGTAAAATACACACAGTATTAAAAATGAGTACTTTTTCCACCTTTTGTGGGCACGCAACGTAGCGTAAAACTTCTGTATCGTAGAATTTTTCTTTGTAACCGAAGGATAACACGTAAAACATAATTTTATAAAAACAAATTAGTACCTAACTGTACGTTTTCGCTGTAATAATATTTCATTTTTAATTTACCCTTTTAAGCCGGTAAAAGAGACTGTTTGCAAATTTAATTTGAGTTATTAATTTAAATACGCAAAAATGTTTGTTGATACTACGAATAAATAGCAGCGTAATCTGCGCAAATTATGGACTGAAACTGTGTGGAAAGTAAAATAATAAACAACTCATTTTTTTAAATATCTTTAAAACTATTCTTAATGTAATAAAACTTTTAATCTGATATTGTAATTTCATGAAAAATCTATCACAAAAATGAAAGCTAAAAGTCGAAGTTATAACTAAATAGAATCTAATTGTACCAACGTCTGACTTCGGTCGGTCGACGTGGCTGTCCAACTGCACGTAAGCTGCATCAAATAAATAAAAAACAAGTAAGTATTGGAAAACCACAAAACGGATAACAGATTATAAAAGAAATTGTATGAACGCAACACGCAATACAGGATTTTATTCTTTCCGTATTTTGCTTGAAAACCGTTTTAAAGTGAAATTTTCAATAAAAACTAGAAATAGACAGTATTCATCGTGCTTTGATTCAATGTAAAATATTGAGTTCAAAAACCTAGCTATTTTCAAAGAATCGAAATGACTGCATAGGCACCTATACCTACATGTTCCATGCAAGCTCCGAATTTGATACATCCAATTATTGTGCCTACCTTTGGACCAAAACTGAAACGAAAATTCTACCGTTCAATTTACAATTTTTTGGAAAAAGCGTATTTGCAGTTGTAATCAAAATTCTTTTTGACAATCAAAGCATAAAGTTCATCTCTGATTCCATTGTGCTCTGAGTGGCCTGTATCTAACCCACGGAGGAATGAAAGATAGCGAAGATGCCATAAGGAAGGTAGGTCAGGCGCCTTCTTGTAGGTCAGGCAACGTACGGAAGGCTTGAACAGTTACAAAAATTTTTGAGGCATTTGCGTTTCTTGTCAAATCAAATGCACTCTGTTAAAGATTGGTCTTAATTGCTTGGTGATTTTATTTTGAAAATAATAGGCGAGTTCTATAGAAGAACACTCGCATTTTTGCGCGCTAGTATTTCAGAAGATTTTCCGTTATGACATCTCCGCTCGTCATTTGGTTCTCCACGACCTAACCTCTTTCTTTCGACAATGCTCGCGGGTCGCGTGTGCACAGATAATAAAGTGGTGTGCATTAGTCATGCACAGCTGCTGTCACTGGGCTCAAATATAGTACGAGACCTTCATACTGCCGTCAGTATAAATATACAAACTATATAGGGGTTATAAATCAACCCGCCCTTTTCCTTCATTGTCCCGGATAATAGATATTGTAGCCCTTTTGACTGGTATAATGTAAAAAAATCTTTAAATCTTCGTGTGTTTTTTTTGTAATATGTGAGAAAATAATCTAATATAAAAAGTAAGAATAAATTTAATGAAACTATAAATCATTGTGTCTGACACTTTTTCTTTATAAATGTTGGTTGTGGTGTAATATTACACGCTATTTACTACGCCTGTCTGGCACTCGAAGTTGAAAAAATATTGCGGATTCAAGATTGTGTTTTTAATTTACCTACTTTAATTATTTGAACAATAAAAGTTTTGCTAATTAAGATTTTAATTGCCTAAGAAATTTATGTCAAGATTTTGAATAGATTTAAGTTTACTGACTAACACAAACTCCAATTAAGGAATGATTAAATAAACCTTTCTTAAACAGTGAGTGAACTATTTAATTTCAAGGTTCAATGTGCGACTGTTTCATGGACTTTTTTCGACTTACATAACTATATCTTTAAGACCTGTTATCTTTAAAGTACTATATAAACTAAGTAAAAACCATACCAATATAATTACATTCAACCTTATTAGTTACTATAAAGCCTCGTTTCAATATACCAGCAGCATAATTCAAACATAAGAAAAAAAATTGTTTTCACACCTACAGTGGCAAGCGAAGCCGGGTTATTAAATTAAACGTTACAGCCCAACTTTTAATGAGAGACTCGTTTCGGTGAAATTTTCGGCGTCATATTAAATATGCAATACGGGATCTTTACGGGGTTTTAGTTTTGAATTTCAAATGTCTTTTGCAAACAAATGCAAAGGTTTGTTTTAATTTCTTATAATTTTGGAGAACTTGCGGAAGGATATTTTACGTCCTCAGGGTGTTTTTTTAATAATGTATACTTCCTTACTTCCTCGTAGGTATATTTCTTGACCAAAAATAATTTTAATTATCACTTGACTTAGTAACAACTAACAATGCAAGTAACGTCTGAAAATATCACATCTAATTGCATCATAATAATTTTCAATACTGTTCTTCCGCAAATTATTGGATCAATAGGTAAAAATATCTACGCTGATCATATTGATCATGCAAACTAATTAGACTTACGGTACACTTACGGTAAATTGTACTTTTTAACTATATCGACAACTGAAATGGCAAATCCATTTCAGTTGTGAAATCGCCGATTTGTACAATGGGCGACATTTTTTCTGGTTTTAGTTTGGCTATTGTTATACCTCGTTAAATGGTTGAACCATGTAGTTGGGAATTAAAATTCTATTTTTAACGTATGTTATTCAAAATACCAGTAACAAATCAAAGTTTTTATGGTGATTAAATGAATGTTACAGGTAGTACATAATGTTCTAACCGTAGTACGGTAGACCGCACATCAGTGGTAACTGTCATGCACCTTAACTCAATAGCAATAAGTACGATTTTCCTATAAAACTGTTACCACTGATCTGAAGTTGACTGTACTAAGGTGGCTCCATGACCCAGTTTATTAACGAGGCATTAAACCACATGCAAAGTCTAAGAAAACAACCTACACACGATTTGGATATTTTTTTACTTTATGTAATTAGACGTAAACGTCATTTTTGTTTAATATATAGTTCTCCGTGTTTATTTCAAGTTACCTATAAATAAACTACTGGAACTAGTGTTAACTTTAACTACGATTAAATGCCAACATAATAAAAAGTTTATAGTTATTTGAACAGCCACTTTTAAAACATATTTTATGTTTCTTTGTTTATGAGTATAATCCAGATTAGCTTTTCACTAACATAAACCTGAGAAAGTTAAAAACTTTACAACCGAATAAGTTCAATGGCATGAAAAAAAAAATATCTTAGTGGGTAATATTTTCTTTTTACGTTATATGTGAACCAATTCACCCAAGTCACAACATCATCTGCCTAGCCTTTTTTAACTAAGTTGGGGTCGGTTTCCCGTCTAACCGGATGCAGCTGAGTAGTGACCAGCATTTTACAAAAAGCGACTACCTATCTGACCTCCTCAACCCAGTTATCCGGGCAACTAGACTGTCAGACTTACTGGCTTTTGACCACCCGTAACGACTGCCAAAGATATTCAATGACAGCCGGGACCTACAGTTCAACGTGCCATCCGAAACACAGTCATTGGTGTCCAAAATATACTTAGAAAGTATTCAGATACTCAGAAGAGTTGCATTGGTACTTGCCTGACCTGGAATCGAACAAACGAATCTTTAAAAATGGCTCTCAAGTTAAAACCTTTCAACGTTGGTGTTACAAAAATCCTTCTACAGTTACCGGGATTAAAGTAATCGAACATTTATCGAAAAAAGCTTAGTATGCCCGACCTGGTACGATTACACTCGGCGGGTTACCGCGGTAATCCCGCACGTAAAATGGCACCGCGTTTTGTTATCACGTAACCCACGTTTGCGTTTAGTTCGCGAAATTGAGAGGAATACGTTCGCGGTTAATTGAAAGTAATGTTTTTAGAAGGGTGCTATGTGCTTTGGAACACTGTGGATGACGATATTTATTGTTTTATGGATTTTGAAAACTGGAAGCGTAATAAGGTTTTTTTCTCTTGCGCCTCAATGTTTAGTTTAGTGAAATTAAGCACATAATTTTATGTTTTTCTTACCTATCGGAATCAATTGATTGTACTTATATGAATGTACCAATACTCAATCCTCCTAACTACAGTTACGCTCGGTATCATCTAGATTTTTCTATACTGCCAGTAAAGAAAAGACTTTATAGTTGTCGTATATATGTACCTCTAGGTACTTACCTAAGAAGTCTAAGTTTTATTGGTATTTTACGATCGATTGATTCTAGTCCAAGAATAGAGAAGCTTTATACTCCCTTAACTGTACGATGAATAATAAAGGAATACTTGCTCGGACTTACTTTAACATGTGATAAATTAAAATATAATACGAAATATAATAGCAACCTAATGATAATCAAAATCGGTACTCCGCCGGGAAACAGTAATACCTAAACTATCTATGATCCTCGATAAATATAGCCTCTCCCGGGATTATAATTACCTACATAACTATTCGCAGTCCGTCAAATTGCTGCAAACCCTTTGTACGATTCTAACCCGAATTCCACAAACGTCCGCAATTACTGGAAAGTGTTAATTTACCATGCGAAGGTTTCCAAGCGGCTTAACTCATTACAGCGGCCCAAAACTGAGTACATTAATATTAAAACAATAGTCTCGTGAACCGCACTGTTGTACTTTACCAACTCGCATCACCAACGCAAATATGGCGTCGAAAGTACTTTAGAATCCTTCTCATTTAGAAGTTTCGCACCCACTTCAACAATAACTAGACCCGGCAGTAAACAATTCAAGGTAACTTTGTGCCGTAAAACATAAAAACAGGTTTATTTGCGGCAAAAATTCTAAGCACGTAGGTGAAATAACTCGATTTCCTGTGTCAGAGAAAAGCAATTATTTGTTTTCTGTCTAAATATGCTCGGAGCGAGCGTGGGCACGCCTATTGGATTTATTATCGTCCACTGTGTTACAGTGTTCGTTTATTACTTTTGTGAGTACATTTAAAAATATGGGACACCTGTATGATTTTTTGTGGAATAATATCGAAGCATTTGAATTTTTTTCACTCTAAACTAAATCTCTACCAGGCATTCATTGAAATAAAGTACTTATCTCTGTGAAAAAAAACTATGTTTTAGCCAAAAAATAAAGCAAAATGATGTTCTAACAATAATTTGCACGTAACAGAAATTCAGACACGCGAATCGAAAATCTGGTAAATGTACGTGAATTGAACTCGCACGCTAGAATCCGAGGGAATTGTTCGGCACCTAGTCATCCTGACACGCACACACAAACATGGCCATTTATCGGAATAATACATCTATCGTTATTGATAGAAGTGTTGACTTAAATCACTTAAAAGACGCTGACAAAAGTAACCTACTCATAACGTGGGTAAAAAAATATTAAATGAGTCAAGAAATTCGTATCGGACATCTTGAATTACAAAGCAGAATTAGCTCATATAATTTGATACTAATTCATATTTCAAGTTTCATATTTCATATTTCATTAACTGTAAAAAGAACAAATATATTTCAGTCGTTACTAGGTGTTCATACATTGTTCTAATAGGTAATTAGGGACTAAATTAAGTTGGTCCTAACGTAATTTTGGTGTTCAATTCCGTTCATCAAATACTAATATAATAATTACTTTAATGGTATTTGCTCGCTTAAATATATTAGCCTTTCAAGCGACATGTAATTCCCATTTATTGTGTTAAATGTTCGGTAAAAAACACCATTTTCGATGGACAATTGAACCACAAAATATTGTGTTTTATTGACTTTAAAACTCCAATTAATGAGACGTTATTTCAGAACTTGAAAAACACATCACATCATTAAAAATTAACCACCCCGGACATACAAAAACTATAATATTAAGGTCACGATAATTACCTACTTCAGGGACAAATTATTCATACCGTAATTATGAATGTCTCAACTTACGTAATTATATATCACAATGCTTATTAACTCCTATTAAAAACTGGGTGTTTGCTTCACATACCTACCTCCTAAGTAGGATAGTTCTATTAGAGTACCCATACACTACAAACTTTCAGTCGGCCGATAGTTGAAATGGTTCATAAATCAGTATGAAGATGAATGGAAGTACGCACGTAACCAAACATCTTGAGGAAACCTATAAAGTCTGAAATCACCAACCCGCATTGAGCAAGCGTGGTGATTAATGCTCAATCCTTCTCCGTGTGAGAGGAAGCCTGTGCCCAGCAGTGGGTCGATAAAAAGGCTGTAACAACGACGTAACAATCAGGTATTCGTCCGGTATCAGACCAACTCAAAACTTCGACAGAATTCACGACTTTCTTTAAAAAAATCCAACCAACAGGATTACAATCGGCCGACTGTTTATTCTACAGTGTGCGAGGGTAAGCTAACTACGTATACCTATATGCCTCTGAGTATACAGACAGAATTTAAAATGTCCTCCCCATTGTGTAAGGGCTCAGTACCCTCGTAAAGGTATAATGATGTTCCATGTAATTAAGTCTGCCATCTGTAATTAGATACATACATCTTGGTAAGAGTGTGTGAGAGCCCTTTTTTCGATTACAATGTAAACCAATGCTGCCAGTGGTAATTAGATGTTCTCCGGTTCGTTGTGTAAAATATCGTACTGTCTTTCTGGTGTCTAGTAGCGTTACTCGTTTACTAGTGTGATTTTGAGAGTAATGGCGTAGTTGCTATGGTGACTTAGCACCATAGTAACTACAACAAACAACGATTTTTTAAAGGTATTACAAATGGCTGTTATAATGAATAGCATTAAAGTGTGCCAAAATGGATTTTGATTCCTGTTCGTTTTGGACCTTTTATTCGTTTTTTTTTTCTTTTACTGAATAAAATAACAAAGTCAAACTAGACACAGATATTATACAATATCTAAAGATAAGCTAGCTAGAATCACAAGCAACCTCGTTACGAAAGTAAACTATTTCAACTCCTAATTAAAACATAAAAAAGTAATACTCTTAAAAAATGTTTTCTCATTCTGTACCGAGAAGAAAAACACTTATTCCCACTAACACAGTTTATATTTTAATCCTAGCTATTAACGGTAGCGGTGAGGGTGTATCCTATAATAGTTAGTCTACCCCCACTCCCCTACTCCCCAGTGATTTACTAGGCTTTTTCCTAGACGCTAGGTAACGCCTTTTACCTTTGTTTATTTACGTACAGACTTTTAGCCTCTTAAGATTGGCTTAATGTTAACTAGTAAGTTTCGTTAATTTAGACTGGTTTTTGGAACTATGTTATACTTTTATATGGTTTAATTTTTAATAGGCTGGAAATGTATTAAACCTAAGTAAAAGGTGGATGGAGGTGGTAAAACACCTGTCAAACAACGCACTATTTATCCATCTTCATCATTCTTTACCATCAAGTTTTATTTTAAATAACTTTTAGTACACCTATTTACTAAACAATAATTTTGGGCATAAAGCAATATCCTATATACGGGTAATTATTATTACTCCTAGACGCCTGCATCCATCGTCATTATCATCAATCTTTTTAATACTCATCCATTACTTTACCAGCTCGATACACCAGAATCCTCTCAACAAATTGCATTTTCCCCTTAAAATTAAATTACCTACAAAAAGAAGCCACGTTCTAAATAGAATTCTAAGAGAAAGAGCCACACGAGAATTGAGAAGTTAAACCAGTTAATTTAGCTGTGCCAAGTTGTTTGCACGTAAATGTATTACCTGTCGAAGTGAAGCAGATTAGCTCTAAGTGCAGTGAGTGCATTTATCCGTAGCCACTGTTAGGAGTACCTACTCGTAACAGTGGGTAAATGTAGTGTGAGGAATTAAATTGGGTAATGGTTGAAATAGTTTAGACGGCAATAGTGTGCTAAAGAACGCTACTAACATTAGTCCACAAGCGTACTTACACGGTTCTAACAGCAGTGACATTTCATTTGAGGAGTAAAATTAAGTAACTGTAGTACCTAGTATGGTTCTTGTTTTTAGTTTTCTGATCCGACTGATGCTCTACCTGCGAGTAAACTTGCCAGAATAAGTAATATTCGTAGTACCACTATTTCTTACTCCTGCATTACACCTTTTCTCATTACACATCCATCAAAATCTTATACAAAAAACTTATTAATATTTTCAGCACTACGTTTAATTAAGAACATAAAATTTTCACACGTAATGAAGCCTTATTCCTGAAAGTTTTAACACCACCTATATTATTTAAAGTAGTCTTCCGCGAAAACCAGAGATGTAATCAGAGTTCAGTGAAAAATACCCCCCTTTCCCCTCCCCCCAGATTACATTGTATTAAAATTTAAATTCCCGTCATGTCTGGCAGAGTAAATGAATTTTATATGACATGGGTGTGGCTATGGAAAACGCCGGCGGCATGTTATGTTTTATGGAAAACGAAAATACACCCTTCCTACCTATCTGTATTCTATTGATGCGATAACGTCATTTGTGTTTGTTCTGCCAGGAATTTATTTTACATACAAATTGATTTATGACTTTACAAGCGACCCGTATTTATAATTTTCTCGTGTAATAAATCACTCTAGCCATGAGTGAAAATCGCATGAGAATCCGTTCAGCAGTTTTTTCAGTTCGTCGCGAACAATCAAACGGACACGGTCGGAGAGCTTATTTTATAACAAGTATGTCAAGTATATATATAAATCGTTTATCCCCAATAAGTTAAGTAACTAACTCAATTTTGGATTGTCAAACTGCATTGTAGCCAAAATTGCTTCCCCTGAGTATTGGATACAATTTTCAAGTCGGACAAAGTTTAGCTCAGTAGCAGCACGAAGTTTGCTTCTTGCCCACACTCTAGGGCTGCCCGCATATACATATATAGGTAAACATACTAACTACATAAACGATAAATATTTGAATCTCATCTTTATCTTGGTCTAGGAACAAAGACAGCTGTGATATTATACAAATGAACAACCTACAAAAATTTTGTTTAAAAATCAATGTATAAAAATACAGTAAATAAAACAGAAATAAAATAGCAAACCCGCAAAAATTTTCGAGTCCTCAGACCTTTGACCTTTTTACAACTTGTAGCAGACAAAAATAAACGTAGGTACGAATCCTAACTCCATTGACACGAACTTGTGGCGTTACGTGCCTGGAACCTCTATGCCCCGAAACTACCAAGTATGGCCGTCTTAATAAAATTATCACCTCCCCGAATGTACACAACAAGTCCACTTCTATTCTGAAAGCCGCCATTTTGTTTCTAGTGTCCATATTTTGGAACTACACCCTGGGGCTGGGAATCTGGGACCGTCGTAAAATAAGTCACGGGAAAGTATGAAATAATTTTGAATACGAAAATGGGGGTAGCTTGGACATTGCCACTATTTATCACAATCAAGTCTAAGTATTGGGTACAATGCAAATGGCAGCTATAATTTTCCCCATTAATAAAAAAAACGGTACTTTTCTTGAAAGATTCACTCATTTAAAAGATTTATATCAATATAAAATACCAATAAAATGGTAATTTATGAAAGATATTAATTTTTAAAACCTCGGAACCGAATCTCGACTGCTCATTCAACAAATAAACTTTTATCTCCCACGTCACATAAAAACAATCAAAAGTAATTTCGGGCTTAATTCCGTTAAAATAACTCCAACGAATTACAAACCGGGTAGTTAATATCTGATCGAACAAACGAACGTTCCAGTTAATCCATACAACATCAATTAAATGGGAAAAGTTGAACTTTTGTACGCGACTATTTGTACCCAATAATTAATAACTTGTGGTATATTGCTCTGCACTGAAACCCGCCAGTCAATCTGATAATATTTTAATTTAATTTGCATGTACAAATGTATTTATGTGATTGGCAATTTCTTGCCCATTCCCCCGAAGCATTGTAAGTATATATTTTCAGAGATAAAATGTGCTCTTGCTTTTAAAAAAATCTTTGCCAAACCTTTATATTTTTATCCATTCTTCTCTATGTTTTACGTATTTGAAGATGTTATAAAAAATATAATTTTAAGAGATATTACCTACCTACAATAAATACAAAATTCAAGTATCACTCCTAACCTAATTTATCTTTGTAATAATCATAAAATCAGCTACTCGCTCCGAAATACTTGTAAATACAAATATTTACTAAGGAACATTCCGAAACAAGTAATTTTATCAAATGGGATTAGGTCGTAACACTTAGGTTTAATAACTAAATTGCTAGGAATTAGCTAATTGAAACTGTAACCCGGATTTTGCTTTACACAGAATACACAGTTGTTTGCCAAAACTGACTTCTTTAAAATTGTGTAACGAATTTTAGTAACATTCTTGCTTGTAGTGTTTCGTTTTTATACCTACTTACCTCTAATTTATGAAAATCGTAACCATAATTACGCAATTGCACATTCTTGCAATTCATTTTCAATATGCTATTCTGAGCTAACCGTTTAAAGCTCACAGAGAAAAAATTGTCCCCTTGACACACCTCAAAAATTTTAGATTACTAACCAAAAATGCTTTCCATTGTTCAAATATCTATATTATTTTAGAAGAAAGGAGGAAAATTGCAAATGCTAACCTTCTTATAGCAACCACATAAGCAACCATCAATTTCGCTACAATTCAAGTAATCGAGATCATAGTAAGTACCTCATTCAAATGATCTGAACTGCATTCAAGTATCTCTTGCGGTAACCAGAATATTAAAGCGCATTTAGACGGTTCCAGGTTGTATAAATTTATCTTAGATGTCTGCGTAGAATATTAATATCTAGCTACGCTTTGAGAACAGATTTAAGATGCAATAACCTCGGTATGGCAGCACATAGTTTCAAATCCTCTCAAAGACCTGTTAGGTACCCTCAACACCGTAGGAGATCATAATTCCGACATTGAGTCCTCAAACTATGATATGTAGAACATACTGCACTACAAAATTGTATTATTAGACAGAGGGAGATGGGAATTTTGGACAAAATATTACACGCGCGCCTTAAAATGATGTCTGCGCTATAAGACGGGATCCTAAGACCAATGCCTGTCAAGGCTACGGGATTGTTTGAAAAACGTGCTACACAAGGAACATGCTTGGTTTGTCCGTAACAATCTTTATCCACCCACAAAAGAAGGGCTCATTTGATTATTTCCAAATTATTCAAATCATTTATTACAGTCAATCAAAATATAGGTAGCAAAGAGGATTTAATAATATCGACACTACACCCGGTGCCATGCTACCAAGTTATAAAATGTATTACATGAAAATTATAATATTTAAACCGACCGCTGAAAAGGTCACAACAAGAGTAGTACTTCTACTTCGCCAGGCACTTCGGCACGCCCAGTAAAACTCCTATTTGACCCCTATTCGTTTCCAAGCATTTAGCTCAAACAACATTTATTTACAACTCCAAGTAATTTTACATTTATTCAAGAAATAACTTAATGATAAGAGTACAACTTATTGGAGTCTAGACTAAGTTTCCACTTCATATTTTCTTAGACAAAGATATGGCCAACTTATAAATTATGGTAAGTATTCTTTATCAAGAACTCGTACTATAATTTTAGAACTAACGTTTCAGAAGTTTACAACTCAAGTTTGTATGGGAAAATAGAGGGATAAAGTATCATAATGGTGTCGGAGCTGTAAAATGAAACCTCTTTACCACACCTGAAACCAATTTTCCCATAAACTCGCCCTTTAAACGCCATGTTTCGTGCGCTTAAATTTCTAAATGACTGTAAAACGTGTTCAGAGAATAATCCGGGTGAAATGAAACACCCTTATAAACATTTATTTATAATTTACAGGATGTACGTACTTTTAGGAATGTTTCGTGCCATTAGAGAATCTTAACTGTCGTGGATATTATCCTCAGAATTCTTTATCATTTTAACTCGATCATCCGCTATTTTTTATCATTTTTCTTTCCTGCATCCTTTACATTATGAGTAGAAAGGATGCAATTATTTATTCAAATATTTTTTTTTACTCTAGCTTTCTCCTTGATTGAAATGCTCTTAAAGTATGCAATTTTATGCTGGACATAATTACAGAGTAAAACCACAAATAGGGCTGAAAATGTCAGTAAAGTCCGTGAAAATTTAAACCTACATACTGACAGCATATACTTTAGATACAGCTCATGTGTTGTACGTGGCATTTTTCTCAGCAACCGCGCTAAAGCTGGGAACTTTACAAGGCGTGGCGGCTTGTATGGCTTCTCTCGGCTCTGTTACCCAGCTCGACAGCTTACACGTGTGCCCGCTAAATAAATATTAATATTGAAGGATAAGGTACTTTAAGATGAGATCGATCTTGTGTAGAGTAACGCTGGCTTTGTCAGATATTTTTTTGAATGGTCGGTTGTGCCTAGAGAAAATCCTAGTATTTTTCAAACGAACCCAAAATCAAAGGGCTTTTTTCTTTTAAACTTTTAATTTAAGTCATGTGGATGAAATGGATACTTATGTATAGTTCCAGTCACAAAATAAAGTTGTTTACTTTGTTGTTTTTGTTGATGCAATGCAGTCAAACAAAATATTTACCAAACCAAAATTCCGTAAACACCAAAATATAATTTTAATATAATTAAACTAAAACCAAATTACCACAGCAAATACTTAAATTAACTAAACAATATTTCATCAAACCCAAATATTATTTGAGGCTCAATATACAATTTTGATGATAAGAGCATACACAGAATATACTCATACACTAAGCGCAGTGGAAATTAATTAACTAAGAGCACTAGATACTATTAGACTGCTGTAAATATATATTTAGCACAATGGAGGAAGGATAACATGTTGTGTGGAAATTCAAAGAGTTATATTTTGTGCAGTATGCTTTATTTTAGAGTAGGCACACTGATGTTTGGTCTATATATGTATTATTAATATATGTAGAGGTAGTAAGGCCAAATAAAAATTAATTTCAACTGCTTAACATTCAAGCTTTTGGCACACTGCAGACTAAACAGTCTGCCAATTTTTTTTTCAAATAAATCTTGTTCCCTATCAAAGTTTTCAATCTGTCTGCTATTAGCTTAATACCTGATCTTGGTAATGTGTGTACTGCCATTCATACTGATTTTATGAGCCCAAACCAACTATCGGCCGACTAAAAGTTTTCAGTGTTAGGGTACAGTCAGGCAGAAGCTTCTATTTTCAGTAGTAAATACATATTTAGCACAATGAAGCAAGACTAACGTGTTATACGTGCAAATTCAAAGAGTTATTTGTGCACTATTTTAGGACTTAACACACTGAATGTTGCCTAATATTAGTTATGTTATATTTAGTAAAAGTATTAACTCAGTAGATACCATTTACGGTAGTTATACCTACTTTCAGTAATATGGGTATATTCGTGAATTTGGCTTCTTGTGCATTTGTTAGTACCTACAGATCTCGGTGAGAAAGTTTGCTTATTTAAAGTTGGATACTATTGTGTGAGTGTAAAAAAATGTGTTTAGTCTGTGAGCTATTTTGTGTAAGTAGTCCGGTCATTTACCTTTGTACTTTCTTTTTCTTTTTTCAAATGGGGAATGAACATCTTATTCAATTTGATTTCTATAATAATCTGTTAAATTCCTTTTATGAAAGCCAATACCACGGTATAGCTTGATACAAAACCACAGACAGGTTCTCCGATCGATTTTGTGTCACCAAATTCAAGATTCACCCGAAAATTATTCGACAATATTCGTCCTCATTTACATATATAAACACCACAATACGAGCTTCAGTACTAGGAAAGCTTTTGGTAAGCTCGGCTTTGTAGAAACAATGGGACACATTACCGCACTGAACTGTGGCAACTACGGCCATCTTGTTCACAATGGCCAATCACACCTACACAATATTAAAATGGAAATAGACAAGAAGCTTGAACGTTAACTTGTATAAATTAATTTTTAATAAGTCTTGATATCTACATCTGATAACAATCATTGAAGTCGTATAAGGTAAGTGTACAATAACCTTTTTAATTAAATCAATGTGTGGGTAATAAAATGGACTTTAGATAACTTTTTCTGTTGAGGATGGGCCATTGATGTTTCAATTAATTAGTTCTTAAAACCTAAAGTCAATAAAATTTCTCCTTAGCACGTATAAAGCCGCGGTAACTAGCTGGTATATTTTTCAAAATTTAATTAGTGAATGCAATTGATGAACTGAAATAATTAAGAGAGTAAATTATAAATTGATGTAATTTTGCAGTTAATTACTATACAGTCATTAAAATACTAGTAGTCGGATACTTTAATCAGTTATCAATTGTAATTAGTTTTATTTCAATTTATAGCTGAGGTTTTAAAATATATTTCTATAAAAATATCACAAATATGACTTCAGACATTAACATATTGCTTTAAGGAAGGAAAAAGAAATATATACCAAAAAATACGATCCTATATATTCCCAAAATTCAACGCCAATCCGAGATAGGAAAGCCATCTAAAAACCTTCTGCCCTCACACCTTCAGAATGATATTAAATAGGTATTTTATGAGACGCGCCTGAAACACTGCGAGAGAAGGCAATTTTCTAAAAAGCCTTTCAGATGTCTCGAACTTTAGGAAAAAACGCGATTACGTCAGAATCGAGCCAATCTACTTTTGTTCATAAAACAACAGACAATCATCGTTAAAACCTCAACTGAAGCTGCTATTTTGTTTTCAGAAACTGTTTTCCTAAACAACACAAAGTACACAAACATTCCGAATTTTCGAAAAGCTTGTCAGAGAGCATCAGAAACACCGGCAAAAATCGCCAAAAAAAACAAGTTCCCTTTGGAAAAGTTCCACCAAACATTCCGGGCAGAAAGTAAGCAAATATCCCGACCACAACTACGTATTGAACGAACCTCGTCCCAGTAACCGTTTTTCCCGGGACCGCAAGCCTACCGCGCTTCGCACTGTTTGGTTAGCAAAGACAAAGTTGGCGCGCTAAGCCCCCCACTACTTGCGCCCACATACCCATACAGAAGTGCGACTGTGTTACTGCGCTTTCCATATAAAACTTTGACAATCGTATGAATTTGTAACAAACTTCGTTGTGCTTCCCTGTTATATCCATTCCAACTGAGACAAGCCGAGCCCTATTTAAATTGAAGCTATATTTAATGTTGGTTAAGTTATTTATAGTGATTACAGTGGTAGTTTGAAGGGATGCATAAATAATCAGAAATGTGGTTGGGGTTTGTTTATGTCGTAAATGCTGTTTTGAAGCGGTTGGTTGTAATTTTGAAATCCTTTCATGAAATTAACTAACATAAACTTATTTCAGTGCTTTCAGTTAATAATTCCTTCATCGTTTTACTTCAAAAATGATAACACAACGAAATTAATCTAAATAATTATTTGTACCAAAACAGTTCTTCATTATAATTCCGTATGAGCAACATTCGTTTATTTAATTAGCACTAAGACATAATTGAAATTAAGGGCCAGTAGCTAATCAAGTTACATGTCTGACACAATAATTATAATAAGTCCTTCCCCATTGTCACTAGAATACACTAACACAAGATATTGCGTGGATGGTGACCATTGCAAGGAAAATTTAGACATTTTCACACATTGTTAGGAAAATTCATGTCTTTATTTCAGTTTATTTTCAAGTAATAAACCAGGGACTAGATGCGTCTTGATCCCAGTAGACACTTTCGACTCAGTCCCAGCGTTTCAAGACCACAGATTAATGAGCGTAATTGTAATTTCGCAGACTAAGATGTCACCACATGCGGTAGATAAATCGAATTTTGGCATGTCGTACGTAATCTCAAATTCCATTACCCGGCCTTCCGCTTGAGAGCATTTGAATATTTAGTACCTAATACAGACGTAATTACGTGGCCTTATGTTCAGTGTTGCAAGCGACGAAAATCAGCGCCTTGCTTTGAAAATGCCAACACCGAAGGAAGCTAGCAATTTCGTGGCTTCTATCATTCAACTTAATCTTTGGTGAAATGGCTTGAATAACGGTTACATATGTAGGAATACTGAGTTCAAACAAATATGATGGTCAAAATAATTATAGGTATTCGATAATGTCAAAGCCACACAAATGATATTAATGTCGATGAATGTCATAATAAAAAAGCATTGCTTTTAGCTTAGTCATCCCTTGCTCATAATAACGCTAAAAATAAATTATCAGAAAATCATCGGTGATTTTAAAATGCAGATCAAAATTCTGAAACGAAAAGACTTACTTAAAACCCACAAGTATGAGACACAAAGACTTAAAATAAGTAGAACAGGCGGATAAGCTAACGCTCCAATAAAGGTCTTATCTATTTGAGCTGTACACTGTACAGCTCTAAAATGGAGGGAAAAAAAACTAAAAAGCAAGTCTCACTGTCGCCTTTTGTTGTGAATGTCAGTGGATATTGTAGACAGCCAAGCGCAACAGGTAAGGTTTGCTCTAAAGAGATCGCAACTGCAAATGTTCTGCTTCTGACAATGGCCGGTAACATTAAATGGATGGCAGATTTTCTTTTTTTTATGGTTCCATTTTTAAATTTTGCTGCATGACAGGTGTAAATGTGGTAGCGTTTTTATATGAGGTGTAATTTGTGCAATTATGAAATTAGTTTGTGGTTGTGGTGAGAATTATAAAATTGTTTTGTGTTAGCAGTGTTAATATTAATATGTTGCTGTTTTCCAGCAATGTTGAATAGAAGTACTCAGTAAATAAGTGGTTTTTTGAACACCAAGTCCTGCATGTCGATTCTATAAAATATCAAAACTCACTTCGACATCACTCTCACTTCGACTTCGATCTAAAGGTGGAATTCCGTGGACGCGACAATAGTCAACCTATGAAAATGTATGGCACCGTTGCCGAGGCCCGTGACAGTCGCGCGCGGCCGACGAATTTCGTAAGCTGCTCGCGGCATTGTCAACAATTTAATTCTGGTTTTACTAAAATTCTATAGATGTTATTAAGCGCTAGACCATGTTGAGAAGCGTACGGCCGCGAGCGGCTCACGAAATTCGTCGTCCGCGCGCGACTGTCGCGGCCCTCGGCAGCGGTGCCATACATTTTCATAGGTTGACTTTTGTCGCGCGCGGCTGCGACAATCGCGACCCACGGAATTCTACCTTAAAGTTTCGTGATTGACATTGTCAAACTACACTAGCGCTACATTATCGAGCGTGTTGACAAGTTGAACTAAATTAAAGTCGAGATTTTGACAGATCTGCCAAAATCTGTCTATCTATAGGGAGGTAGGGAGAGATGGGCAGTTGGGAGACATGATGAAATCAGAATAAAGGGGGTCCTTTTATTCTGATTTGATCATAGTTTTTATTGGGTAGTTTACGTTACCGACTGGTAACGGTGTTCATCCATAGACTTTCTGTCATTTCTGTGAGTTGTCAAGAACAAACACTCGTAAAAGTACTTAAATATTTTGTTGCGGTTTCGGATCGTTATAAAGAGAAAACTAATGAAAGGTATGTGTATTTTCTATTATTAATGATTGATTGTCAAAATCTCCAGTTACGATTATAGTAAGTCGATGCAATCCACACCTATTATACCTCTAGAAGAGGTACTACAGCAATAGTTTATGGGCCCCACGTTTTTATTTTTAACCCCCGACGCAAAAACGACGGGGTGTTATAAGTTTGACGTGTCTGTGTGTGTGTGTGTGTGTGTGTGTGTGTGTGTGTGTGTGTGTGTGTGTGTGTGTGTGTGTGTGGCATCGTAGCTCCCAAACGGATGATCCGATTGTAATGCGGTTTTTTTTGTTTAAAAGGTATGTCAGTCGGGAGTGTTCTTAGCTATGTTTGGTGGAAATCGGTTCAGGTCTTCAAGGTCATCAGCTCGTTTGCTAGATGTGATAGGAATGTTACACGCTCTGTTTACTTGCAAGTATATGTGGGATCTGAAATTTGAAACACTAATGTCTTTTGGAACCACTGAGCTGGTCTGCTGTTAGGGCACGAAGGTAGGAGACGTAACCCTGAACTGCCTTTTAGTAAACCCATCGAGTTTGGGCTCGTTGAATTTGTCTTGTCGAGTTCTCTTCATGTTTCTGACTGACGAGAACCTGATGCTGGAAATGGGATGTGGCGGATGAAACCCTGAAATGCCGGAATGAAACGGATAAACCGATTTATATTTTTGCTGAAAATCTAGAATGTCCAAAGGTTAATCTTTATTGTTTCTCAGTCTGTGCAATTCTCCCAGAGCCAGTTTGTCATGAGGATTGTTAAACAGCTTCCTTTGGCCTAGATCGCATATAGCGACCCCATCTTAAGATAAAATAAATTAAATGAAAGAAGGAAAAATTAAGGAGCTCCTTTAAAAAGCATGAAATAAAATTAAATTATAAATTTAAAAAAACCCCCGACCCAAAAAAGTATGCAATAATTATGACAAAAGGTTAAAAACGCTAAACCCTATAAAAAGCAAAAAATAACTTTTAACACTACGTAAACTAAATTTTGACGTGTCGGGGGACCGCTTTGCCTTCATAAATACTTACATAAATAAAATGATACCTACCTAATTACAACATTCGTTTAAAAAAAAACACGTATCTAAAGTAATGAATTAGAGCGGTCCCCCGACACGACGAAATTTAGTTTACGTAGTGTTAAAAGTTATTTTTTGCTTTTTATAGGGTTTAGCGTTTTTAACCTTTTGTCATAATTATTGCATACTTTTTTGGGTCGGGGGTTTTTTTAAATTTATAATTTAATTTTTAGTCTAATATGACCGGGACCACCGTAGGTTGACAGGTAAGTAACTATTTTTAACCCCCGACGCAAAAACGACGGGGTGTTATAAGTTTGACGTGTCTGTGTGTGTGTGTGTGTGTGTGTGTGTGTGTGTGTGTGTGTATGTGGCATCGTAGCTCCCAAACGGATGATCCGATTGTAATGCGGTTTTTTTTGTTTAAAAGGTATGTCAGTCGGGAGTGTTCTTAGCTATGTTTGGTGGAAATCGGTTCAGGTCTTCAAGGTCATCAGCTCGTTTGCTAGATGTCATAGGAATGTTACACGCTCAGTTTACTTGCAAGTATATGTGGGATCTGAAATTTGAAACACTAATGTCTTTTGGAACCACTGAGCTGGTCTGCTGTTAGGGCACGAAGGTAGGAGACGTAACCCTGAACTGCCTTTTAGTAAACCCATCGAGTTTGGGCTCGTTGAATTTGTCTTGACGAGTTCTCTTCATGTTTCTGATTGACGAGAACCTAATGCTGCAAATGGGATGTGGCGGATGAAACCCTGGAATGCCGGAATGAAACGGATAAACCGATTTATATTTTTGCTGAAAATCTAGAATGTCCAACGGTTAATCTTTACTGTTTCTCAATCTGTGCAATTCTCCCAGAGCCAGTTTGTCATGAGGATTGTTAAACAGCTTCCTTTGGCCGAGATCGCATATAGCGACCCCATCTTAAGATAAAATAAATTAAATAAAAGAAGGAAAAATTAAGGAGCTCCTTTAAAAAGCATGAAATAAAATTAAATTATAAATTTAAAAAAACCCCCGACCCAAAAAAAGTATGCAGTAATTATGACAAAAGGTTAAAAACGCTAAACCCTATAAAAAGCAAAAAATAACTTTTAACACTACGTAAACTAAATTTTGACGTGTCGGGGGACCGCTTTAACCTTCATAAATACTTACATAAATCAAATGATACCTACCTAATTACAATATTCGTTTTAAAAAAAAAACACGTATCTAAAGTAATGAATTAGAGCGGTCCCCCGACACGACAAAATTTAGTTTACGTAGTGTTAAAAGTTATTTTTTGCTTTTTATAGGGTTTAGCGTTTTTAACCTTTTGTCATAATTACTGCATACTTTTTTTGGGTCGGGGGTTTTTTTATTTATTTTCTAGTTTTCAGTGCACACAAGATAAAACCGTTTTAGTTAAGTTTTTTTACCGATTTTTTTTTATAAACTAAGTCAAAAGTGTCCAATGCTCCCTATGGTAGGGAGGCTTGGACATACCATGTAATGTATAATTTGTAAATTTTTGTTCTTCTTCTTCAGTGAAAATTTGTGAGGTTATAAATCTGCGCTAAAAATCCTTTATAGAATCTTGTTTCAGGTACCGTTGCCAACTTGATCTAGGGACTCCATATTTATCAGCTGTTCATTTTATTTTTTAACCTTTTGATACCTCTTGTATTGCTCGTTATATTAAATCTTTAAGAATTTCCCGTCGCAAACCATTCTTTTAACCCCGACGCAAAACGACGGGTGTTATAAGTTTGACGTGTCTGTGTGTGTGTGTGTATGTGGCATCGTAGCTCCCAAACGGATGATCCGATTGTAATGCGGTTTTTGTTTAAAAGGAATGTCATTCGGGAGTGTTCTTAGCTATGTTTGGTGGAAATCGGTTCAGGTCTTCAAGGTCATCAGCTCGTTTGTTAGGTGTGATAGGAATGTTACACGCTCAGTTTACTTGCAAGCATATGTGGGATCTAAAATTTGAAATACTAATGTCTTCTGGAACCACTGAGCTGGTCTGCTGTTAGGACACGAAGATAGGAGACGTAACCCTGAACTGCCTTTTAGTAAACCCATCGAGTTTGGGCTCGTTTAATTTGTCTTGACTAGTTTTCTTCATGTTTCTAATTGACGAGAACCTAATGCTGGAAATGGGATGTGGCGGATGAAACCCTAGAATGATATATAACCCTGGATCAACAAAGGTCCATCTTTATTGTTTCTCAATCTGTGCAATTCTCCCAGAGCCAGTTTGTCATGAGGATTGTTAAACAGCTTCCTTTGGCTGAGATCGCATATAGCGAACCCATCATAAAAAGAAGGAAAAATTAAGGAGCTCCTTTAAAAAACCATGAAATCAAATAAAATTATAAATTAAAAAAAAACCCCGACCCAAAAAAGTACGCAATTATTATGACAAAATGTTATAAACGATAAACCCTATAAAAAGCAAAAAGTAACTTTAAACACTACGTAAGTACCAACTAAAGCATGTCAGACTAAACAAAATTTTGACGTGTCGACGGTTTTATTGAAACCGTTTAAATATCTCGTAATGTTGAAACTGATTGTAATTTTTAGGATAGCTCTTTGATTTTATCTAGCCAAACATAAGAAATGACAATAAAAGTTGATTATCTGTAAAATCTGAATTTTTTATGCAATAAATGTGAAAAAGTGCCCATCCCTCCCCTACCTCCCCTAAAGTATGAAATGACATTACGAATCGAAGTGAAATGCGAGTTGTTGATCGAATTTTATAGAATCGCAGGACTGATCGCAGTCACATTTTGAGTCAGTCAGAGAATTGCAAATTCTCTAATTTTGAAATAAGTATGTTCTTATTAGACCTAAGTATTTTAACTTCAAACGATTCTAATATGAGGGCGAATAAAATGTATCCAAACCTACAACAACACCTGTAAATAACACAATCAAAAATTTTGCCTAAAACTTTGATAATACTTTAAATTATCTCCCACATTTTGAAAACAAAAACCCTCACAATCAATTTCAAAGAAACAACCAAAACACACAAATCACTATTATCTAAGCTACCACAGACCATAAAGTCGAACTCTGTCCATATTTCGCTCTGGCAACACAGAAACGCAATTAAAGTACGACATTTACGGTATTACCATAAACCGCATTGTTCATTATTATCATTTCGCGTCCGGTAAGCGAGGCGTCAATTTGACAATACGGACGGCGAAATGTACCAACATTTCATATTCCGCGTATAAAATGTAAAATAGCTCGTAATGACTGTAATAGGATGGGGAGACATCAGTTGCGAAGGTTTTTATGTTAAACAGATGTTTTAGCATTACTTTTTGAAATAAGTGACTCTTTTTTATAAGCGTAAAAGTCTGGTTAGCATGATGGTAAGCAAGGGACGTGAGAAAGCTCTCTTTATTTCATAACGTACTTTAAGCTCGATTATCACAAAATTACTGTAAAATAGTAGTCGTACTAATGATCCCAACCTTATCTTGCAATTTTTATTAGACTTTAGACCAATAAATAATTGATGTTTTTATTTCTCATCTTTTTTCATGAAATGGATTTCTTGGGGCCGTTTAACGTCAAATGCCGCCTAGTCTTCTCAAAGTCAACCAATGTCAATGAACCGATCAAGTTATATGGGATAAACTTTAACACAAGTGATCTGTCTACTATCGGTTTTGACCCTAACCACATCTCGTATTATTAATAGCCTTTCAATTCAGTATCGAAAATATTGACGCAATAATTATCGGTTGACATTTAACGTTCCCAATTCATGTTTACCTTCATATCTATAGCTGGAACTCGCATTTACATACAATAAACACTGAAACCGTCAATATCACTGTCCTAATTACAAACAACTAGGTAATTCTAGTGGCTTTACTTGCATCCTAGGGGGAATTTGTTGTCGGGATAAAAGCGCTTTCATGTCATTCATATTGGTTTATACAAATAGCTTTCGTACTTATGCTTATGTAAACCAGTTGAGCTGTTTTGTTACGTTTAAAGATAAATGAATCAAAAACCAAAAGCATACGAGTATACTCAAAGTAGGCTGAAGAACGGCACTTTTCAAACGTAAAATTACATGAGACTGCTCCCAAAAACGCACTCTCTTCACCACTTAATATGTGTTTTTACTGGGAAGAAGAATTGTCGCAGCAACTTCCGTAGCAAATACGTGCTGTCTGATGAAATTATATTAATATATTTTCCATTCATAGTGTAGTTGAGTTATTATGAGTTTGGTTCATACATATATTCAGTGTGCACTCAACTTACCATAGAAAATAGAGGAAAACTCCACTAGAAAAAACTAAAAGTCATTCTATTTAAGCGCCCGGAAAAAGAGTAGGAATATAAAACAGCCCTTCTCGGAAATAATAAATTATTTAATATCGATAACTTATTTAGTTCATTCTTACAACTACTATGAATATGGTAATCGAATGAATAATAAGTAACTACTATTCAAATGAAAAAATATTATGTACTTCGTTATTATTACATTAATATTATTTTTTTCAATTGAAAGAAAGAAGAAAGAAAAACGTTTTATTCACGCGAGTGACACAAGGAAAAAAAGAGAAAAATACAAAACAAAACAATAACAAAAAAATTCGATACAAAAAATAAATAAAAAAAATACAAATTACAACAGAGAGTCAATTAGTCAAATTCACAAACATTTAAAGAAGTAATGCAGACTAAATAGCCGGCCGACAGTTATCCCGATAGTTGTAAAAAATATTTTTTAAAGAAAAACTTTTTTCGGTCTTATACCGGCCAAATACTTAATCGTTGTCACGTGCGTTTTACCATTCATCCTTATACTGATTTGTGGGCCCAAACAATCGGCCTACTAAAAATGTGTAACATGCAGGTACACTTATTTAGATTGTCACTAATTATGTCAATACAATTCGCTCCAATATTTACAAACAGCTCCAATCGTTAACTAGGATAATTTATATCTGGTTTACAGTATGCACGAACATTGGAAAGTAAATATGAAACGCTGCGATTGATTGCAGTATTAGCATAAATATTGCACCGGTTTGAGGCTATACGACCACTATGGTAAATAACTGGGTACCTTTGTTTAGTCTAGTATATGATCACCGTTAACCTAATATTCTCCATATCTCTATTTGTGAAACGATAGTTGTAAATATGCGGTGGGGCTCATATAATTTATGTATGTACTAAAGGAAAAAAATTGGAGTTTTCATTCTTACAGCTTGAGAATACATATATTGATTGCTGATCTTATGTAAAGTGCAGCAAACTAATATTAAAAAATAAATCTTGATTATTTAGATTTCGTTCAATAAAGACAACTTCTGCTGATATTTGTGCCAATCAAAACACAATAACTAAACAAAACCGAGATTTCCCGAAGTTTTCCGATCATTCACGAAGCAACAACATTATGATGTTGTAAGATGACGTAGAAACGACTCTTGACAATGAGCCAAGTCATCAATATTCATCTGAGTTGCAAATAGCAATAGTGTGCGGATAACGAGGGTTCTTGTGGTGTCAGGGATCGGCAACAGGTGATAACCCTTCATTTTTCAGGCATCTCATCCTTATTGTGAACTGAGATCATCTACTATCTACTTTGTTCCATAGTGGATCTCTTTCATTGAAGTGAAGCCGTTGCTTTGCCGTTTTTCGGGGTTTTATCAGTCACGTGTAACGTACATATACAAAGTGGGGTTCTTCATGCGCTTAGAATTACTCAAGAATTCCTGATGGGTCCATTAAATTAGGGGGTGTTTGATATACTATTTCATCTTAATGCCAATTATAAACATCAAACATTCTGTCTTCTTTATTTCTCCTGCAATGACTTACAACCTAAGCCTCAATTTAGCATCCATCATTATGCCCATTAAAAATCAACACAACATCGGCATTGAAATCCACATTCGAGCAATTTTCCGTCGCTCAAAAGACCCATGAGCCCGTTCACAAAAACCATTTGTTCGCTCTTTCCTAGCCCACCATTCAATTCCAACGAATGATGTAAAGGATCATTTGTACATCTTCAACAGAAAAGGTAACAAAAGCTGAACATATATTGGTCCTTTGTGTTTCAATTAAGTACGGTGAGATGGACTACAAAAAGGTACGTTAATGCACAATGAAAAAGCATGCACAATTCCACTTGACACGGTAACGAGGGGTGGAACTTTCATGATTACTACGACCTGTGGACGGCAGTATTATTCTGCAAAATGTGCACTACACTTCTGTGTGAAAAAAATGGGTACGTTTAGTTTGCAGTAAGTGTGTAAAACTCGATTTAATAAGAGTATGATATAGGTAAAAGAGTTAATGTAAAATTTTGTTGTAGGTATTTTGCAGTAAATATAGCATAATATTTTCTTTAAGTTCGTTACAAGAGAAACAAAAATATCCAAAAATGGTAAAATAAAATACCTATATATTTACGCGCTGGGTTTTAAAAAAAAAATATTTTTGTGAAATATTTTTTATTTAAATTTTCAACAGTTGCATTTTTATGAACGATACAGGAACGGAGGCATTGTTATACTTGTTAAAATAATGAATTTAAAATAAAAAATCACGAAAAAAAAATGAGTCGAATCACTGGAACACAAATTCAGAGTACGTTACTTGAATGACCGCTCTTACGCTGCTTAACTATTTCATTTTTGTATCATTTCTTGATTATTCACAAATTACTCACTTAAATATGAATTCATTTGGTACCTATCACACGCCACACATTACATAATTGGTTGGCAACAAAATTACACACCTCCATTTCAAGTCCTTTATCAAAAATTATTACGTCAAACTTGAGCCGGCGCTCAACAAAACATAAGCTTCAAAGATTATCAGACAAGTTATTTATTTCCTAAACAGCCAGAACCCTGGTAAAATGAGTTTTTATCACGCACATAACTAATTTTTTAACACAAATTTTGGACGGCTTACCTTATATCTTCAGATATTTTTTTTCTTTTTTCGTTTCTATTTCGTGTCCTGAAACAAAAGAGGTTGATATGAATAAAAAAATTGTTTTTGAGAATATAAAGCGATAAAGTGTTCCTTATTTTCCCCTTTGAGCGACACTTAACCAATGAACTGGACAAGCCCGTACGGCTATTATACAGGGGTTTGCCCATTGTAACGTAAAAGGTTTAATAGGTGTCCCCTCAATTAGGTAATTAATATTAGAGGTATAAATATTTTAGATTGGCCCTTTTAATGTTTAAATGAACTGTCGATAATTTGATCAAAATTTTATAACGAACGCCGAAAACACTTTTGTTTGGTTGATACGATAGGGACGTAGGTATTATTACTACGAGTGATCAAGGAAAAAAAACTTACACTATTAGTGAACCAAAAAAACGTTAAGTGAATTGCTTTAAAGCCTGTCGTTACACCTAATGCCAACGTCTCAATGAACTAAAGGAGATACCTCAAAAATATTATCATTTTATACTCTTGGTACCCCTCCTCACTCTAGTTTTAGTAGAAGAGGCAAGATAATTGATAATTTTAACAATAAGGAATTGGTATTCAATTGTCTTCAATAGAGACTATTGTTAATAAAAATTCAACGAATGTCCTAAAACAACAATAAACATTTCGTGTTCTCAAACGTACTCACAAATAAAAATAAGTACCTATTTACTAGATTTCCACTGATTTTTAAACAACTTTGCTAAGGTGTATTTCTAAATCGTAATATACCTACATAATAAGATACTTAAAGTAACATACACGATAATATTCTAACACTCCCAGCGATTCTCATAACACTATCCATTTGAAACATAACTAGCGCTTGTGTTTCATCGCCTGAGTTCCGTTCTTGGATAAAAACAGTAAGAAAGAATTTCAAAATAAAGGCCAAGTTGTTCCCGACGACATGAATGTGAAACACTTAGCGCTACTTAAGGGCTGTTCTTCGTAGTAGCTGACGGAGTATGCTAAGACTATTCAATGCAAGTACCTGCAACTTAAAATGCAAAATAAAAGAAAGTGGTTCCTATGCGCTCCAAAAATGTCAATTTCTTTGAAAATTCTTTCCAAAAATGTATTCATAGTCACGTAACATCAGGTATTTTTATGGGGTGCATAAAAATGAGTCTTGGAAGGAATTTAAAATGTTTTTGAGTAGTCAACTGCTTTTAATATTAAGCCAGCACGTGACGCGTTTCGAATGAATTAATGACAAGATTATTATTAAAAAAATGTAGTATAATAAATAGGTCACGTTAGAACTGGTAACAAACAAACCAAAAATATTGAAAACAGTCGCCATTTAATTCTACTCCCAACAAGTAATACCGCCATCTTTCCAACCGTTCAATTCCCTTTCTTACCAAAGTAAGGATTATGTAAATGAGGTAATATTTACGTAAATGGGCACGCAAAAACATTACTTGCTACCGTTGAAATATTCGAAAGCGGAATGAAAAATCCGAAAACGGGCGAGCTTCAGATTGCGAGAGCTACAAATGCTACAAGCCAGTAATTGGAGCCAGCAAAGCATGCAAGTCATTACCAACACGTACCTCAAACAATAAACTTTTTAAATAGCCCATTACAGCTCTCATCCGAGCTCGGGTAATATGTTCGGAGTTTTTTAACATAGCAATTACGAGCTTAACGCGACTATTATAATAAAAGTCAATAATGACCCGAAGGTTGGGGATTATGGATGCTGGAAAATTTATGGTATCTTTGGCAATATATTTAGATTTTGTGCTTAGAAACATAATAAATGGGATTTTGTGGATACATGTTTGGAAGGGAAATAAGCGATGAAAGTACTATAAAACCAAATGCATGAAGATTTATGGTAACACTATCATTCCCATTGCGCTAAAGAATTATGAATCTACTAACCCGATGTAATCTAATTTCGTATTGTTTGCCAATATTACTTCTACTACCTCATTTTTCAATGTTTACCTAAAATCCCCACGGTAACAAAATATTTCAAACGTATCTCCTTTTAAATAAGTTACTTTAACATAGTTATTAAAACTTTACAATTCTTACTAATGGTCAAGTTAACTTTATTCTTTATACTTTGTTCCCAGGGGCATGAGCCGGACCATATGGCCCAGTTACGGTGCGAAGACTCAAATTGACACCACCACTAAGGTTTTACGATGTCACGGATGGAGCTACACGACCGACAATTACAGTTAACCTTAATATTCCCGGTTATAGTCCAATGGTTAAAGGTTGATACTAAAGACCCTGGATCGACAGTTAACACCCAGGCTCTAACGAGCTACAATATCATAGATGACCTATTTTTATTTTATGGTCGACATTGTTATACACTTTTGGATTCCTTAAAGACTTTTGACAATGTATCTAAGGCAAGTATACTAAAACAAAATATTCAAATATATATTTCTCAAGGAATTATCATTAATAACATTAAATATACAACATAATTTGTATTTTCTGCAGTCAGCAAAAAGTAACTAAGAGCAAAAAATATAATAACCATTTAAAAAATTCAAGGAATGCCACAAGGAAGCATCTTGTTTCCATTTTTTTATCAACATTAAGTTACGCCTTTAAAGGCTTCAGGGCATTACATTTTTCCTTGAATAATAATTTATCCCGTTTGCAAAATAAAATGTTTCTACAAATATTTTAGAAATATAAAACTTCTCAGCACACAATAACATAGGTATAGGGGAACTGTCACGTAAACTTACTTGAATAAAGTTTGAACACTCAATGGGGAATCGGAATCCCTCTCCAACTTGGACTTTACTTTTAATGACGTAGGGAATACATGTACCCAAATCGGGTTTGATTCTAAACCAAATCTATGTGATGTTTTATTATATTTAGTTAAATATGAATATTATTGTATTCATTAGTTTTAAAAAAGTACATATGTTCATTCCGTATCAAAGAAGTATTTTAAAATGTATATCCAAAAATCTAAAAGTCTGCAGCATGGTACTCTAATGGTAACTGTTTGTTTTAAATGGTTTCACTCGAGTCCTGAGGTATGACAAGACATCACACACATAAATCTTTGTAAATTCCAAAAGAACTCGGAATAAGCGAGAACATAATATTCAAATACATATAAGGGAACAATAAACATAAAACATAAAGTCATGAACAAAAGAGAAACATACGTAACACAAGATAGGGCCTTAAACTGTGAACAGGGAGTATTAAGTGGGGTACAATACAAAGGTACTTGGACAGTTGCAAAGTGCCCGAAGCCAGGACTTACAGAAAACGTTCACTTTAATACAACTTTGAAGGCACAAATGTAATTTCACACAGAACTTTGCATCCCTTCGGCAAGGATAGATATTCTAAATTAATTGGATCCTGTGTTTTGTACAGTAATAAATTAGGTTATTTTTTGTGTCTTTTTGTTAAAGGAAATTTCATTTTTAACGTTCAAGGTCGTGAGTGGGTTCTGACTTAATATGAACATCCATTGGTATATTTTCTGCAAGTCATTCGATTTTATTAAAGCGTTTGTATTTTATTTATCAAGATAAAAGCGTTGACAAATAACATCCAAAATAGTGTAGTAAAAACTGTTTTTCCTTTAAAAGCTAGGTACAAAAACAGCGCGATTTTAAATAGGTTACGTTGCGATTGAAAAAGGCAATGAACTAACAACGTAAAAAGAACAATGGAACGCCCAAACTAGAGCGCACTCACACTAACCAATTGTAGCCATTCACAGCACTACAAATGTTTGTCCGCGTACCTTTATTGAAAAAGGGCGCTTCACTGAATAAATTCCATCATGATCGTTCATTTGCCCTTTGCCCTATACATTCTAAATTCTAATAGTATATTAGTCTCACGATATTAAAAGTTTTCCGCTAGAATGCCCGCACACTGTAGACGAAAGAGTCTGACGACAATTGACCCGATGTTTGGTATAAAAAAAATGGAAATCTTGATTCCAATCAAAGTTTTCAGTCAGTCTAAATGCCTGATCTTTGTTTTGTGAGTACCATTCATCTTTAGGCTGATTAATGAGCCAAAAAAAAAAACTATCGGCCGACTAGTTACTCTAATAGTATTTTAGACTAACGATATTGAAAGAACTTTCCGTTATGCAAACAAAGCGGTTCTATCATCAAGGAATTATGGCTGTACGTTATTAACAACTTTATTTCAAGCTAATTGAATTGTTTGGTTAACTTTGGAATTGGTGTTGAACGCAGTTAAACGCTTTGACTGAAACGTTTCTGGGAAATTGTTAAATTATTGCAGGGAAGCAAACCAAACATTTGCAGAATCAATCAACGTTTCCCGATGACTTGCAAACACACCAATTAAATAACTGTGGCATGTACGTATATGTAGTATGTATACCTACAATTTGTATATTGTAAAAGCCTATAAATATACAATAAAATATACAAAGGCAGAGTGAAAAGGGTTACTTAGGTCTACTGAAACAACTGAATTGAGAACCTTTATTTTTGGAAAGTCGGGTGAAACTAAGACAACAAACATTCTTCCTTCTGTCTCCTTATTTGCATATTCTTCTTCATGAGCAACAAGCTTGTTAATCAGACTACCTGTAATCCATTCTGATTGGTGAAGCTCAAATAATTGTAGACTAGATACACCAATTTAAACAAAAACAATTTCCAAAAATAAAGACCAATTAGTTAATTCGACTGATTTAACATTCCTAGATTTATTATTCTGAACGGCAAAATGATATTGGTGAAACTGACGCTGATTGCAGTCGAGATCAGATAAAGCGATACGTGTTCGGAATAAACGTAGTACTTTGAAATCTGATCTGTTGTAAATCATCCACAATTTATATACAATTGCTGTTTAATTTTTGGCTGCAACTAGGTATCTTCTGTATAGGGCCATGAATAATGATGAGGGTCAAAAATTACTGGAGGTGAAATACTTTTTCATTGCTGTGGACCCACTTCTCCGTTGGACCCAGGAGGCAAAACGACCTATGAATTTGAGAGGTTCGAAGTCTGATGAGCGTCAGTTTTCAAAAAAAATAATAGCAAAATACAAATGTGGCAGAAATACTGCTGTCTTGGATAATTTCAAGAAGTGTTAACCCATTCCAAGCCATTAGTTACGGCAGTTTTCAGACAAGAATACTAAAACAAGAGCAGGTACAGTGAATAAAAACGGTTCTAAATCCCAAACGTTCTAAGCTCTTAAAGTAAATTCAAAGCTTAGCGGCCATATTTTTCTGTAAGTGTCTTCTTAACGACCTTAAATCTGAGAGCAGTGCAAGCTAGCAGAATCCTAGCATTGATCACCAGAAATTGGCACAGAACCAACATTCGTGCTAGAAGAACGTCTTGCACCTGACTTGGGTTTAATTATCTGAATAACACTCAAACTGCTTAAGAAGCAATCCTCTTTGGATAAGCAAAAAGATTCTATTCCGACTGTGACATGCTTCTTCTTTGCTTTGTGGTGAGAAGCCACATTGGGCGCTTAATCCTACTATTAATATTATAATTGTGAAAGTTTGTGAGAATGTATGGATGTATGTTTGTTATTATTTCACACAAAAACGGCTGGACCGATTTGGTTTAAATTTGGTATGTAGATAGGTGATACCCTGGATTAACACATAGGCTACTTTTTATGAACACATCACGTTGGCGAAGCCGCTGGCGGAAGCTAGTATAACATGAATAAAAAACTGACTATTTCTTTGAAGTAATTAGTTAAATGAGTGTGTATTTTAAAAATGAACCTATCACTCGAACCTTTTTTAAAAAACGTATTTTTGCATTTGCATTGTGCATTATAAAAGCAAAACCGATACGTATAATAGTGAACACACAAAATGACAGTGAAAATCGAATGGTTTCATCTTCCTCGGAATTTGGCACCGCGCCAGAACGTGCAAAAAGTTTTATGATGAGTCTAATTAGGTTAGAGCTCGGCTCATACTTCGTAGTTAGGTATATTATACAAAGCACGTGTGTTAGCTAAATTTAGATTTATCAATTTACTAAAAAAGCTTGTCAATAATACCTTCCAATTTGGCAATTCATCTCAATTACTGCCGTTGACATACAAGTCACAAAAGGCATAATTTCATTTAACTTCAAGACCAAGCAAATATGAGTTCGAGCATGTTAATATAAGAAGATATTTATACACAGGTAGGACTTGATTGATGTAGCTATACTACATGTAGCTATATAATCAAAATACCCACGAACCGTGTTATTGCAACGGAATCGCGACGGCTGTACGTCAGCAATTTATATACGAGCAGCGTCGAACGTTCTAGATCTGCAACAGAGCATCGCAACTGATTTCATCAAAAGGTTAGGTAGAAATGCCATCTTTAAAATACGGTAATTTCGAAGAACTTAAAAAATTCGTGTTTTAACCATCAACTGTACATTAAACTAAATTAAGCTGCAATTAAGAAGTTTCACAAAGAACCTCATCAGGTCTCACTACTCTTTTCAACTACTGCTCCAGACAAGTTTCACAAAGTCGCACTTTTATTAACGATATGAACATTGAACATTTCAGAATCAGCCATCGATCATCTATCAGTAACCGCAATATTATAGGAAGCCCCTTAATCAGCGTAAAACTTTGAAGAGCAGATCTACTACAAACACCATCCTACACAAACATTTTGCTCTAAATCCAAACAATCACAATACCGAATAAACATCAACTAAAACATTAACCAGTCCATCGGAAAATGTATCTGTTTAAGAGAATCATGTCAACGGGAGAGGAACAATGTTTGCCCTAGTGATTAGTTTTCGAGATAAATCCACAGCAGCAAGTTGTTCGGTCCGGACGATCAAGTTACCCGTTGTTTGTAGGCGAGATAAAACATTCAGGTGGGCTGGCAAACAATGCTTTTGCGTACCTATCTCATGCCATACTCCTGGTCTATTTGAATGATGAGATTTATTCGTTCCTATCTCAGAATTGGTTTGGGCCTCAGAAAGCGTTCTTTGTTTGAATAATTTAATCCAGAAATCTAGTCGAAGCGTTTCTAGATGGAATTGTTTAAGTGTACACGATCTCAGAACACCTGTACTTTCGTTCAACTATGAAATTACGTCAAATGACTTTGCACAAAAACAAGTAAGACATGAAAAAAAGAATATTCAGATATTAAGTTTTATGTCTTAAAGCAGCGATCAAGGAAAACTGAACAATTACGTAAGAAACTACTCTTATAATAATAGACTGCTAGAAACACTAGATATTATGCATAAAATAGCTAACACCGCATAAGTCATTAAGTATTCCACGAAAATTACAGGAAAAGGAAGTAGCCATTAGCAAGCTTTTATCTATAATAAAAAGCTCAGCTTCTTCCCGCTTCACATGTTAAAAGCAAAATCAATTTTATTATTGAATTTACATAAAAACTCGATACGAGAAAATCAAATTGGATTGTAGAAAAATATTTTGTCAGCGGCATGACAAACGATGTTACCTTTGATATTTCGACGGTAGACATACCGATCGTTAAAACCTTCATTGTGGAATACAAATAAAATATTTATGTTCGAATTGAAGCGGACTTATTATCGTATCGGGTCCTGAATTGAGGAAAAAGGATAATTATCTACCTTTGTTCTTGATTTAAAATATTGTGTTCGGACATGAGTTTTGGAGCGTCGGTACATGAGGATTTTATTTTGTGAAATGCAATACCTACCTACTAAAATATGAGGAACATTTTCCTTTACATCCTACTAATATTATAAACGCGAAAGTTTGTATGTATGGATGTATGGATGTTTGTTACTCTTTCACGCAAAAACTACTGAATGGAGTATAATGAAACTTTGCAATAATATAGCTTATACATCAGAATAACACATAGGCTACAATTTGTAAACATATTGTTCGAAATACTAAACCTGCGCAGACGAAGTCGCGGGCACCAGCTAGTTTTTTATAAACAAAAAACTTAGGTAGACAGATAATTACGGCGCTGTAGTAGCACTTTTCAGTTCCCCGCCAGAAGCACTTAAAAGCATGTCATTTGAAGTCTACCGTCACCTGTACTACATTTTCCTTCACTTCCATACTCCAACGTGTTTTTCTTGAGTTTACGTAATCCTTTCGGATCCCGCCAACTCCACGAGCCAATTTAGACGCAATCGATAGTCGATATCGTGCTAAAATCGACAGATAAACTCTATTGAAGAGGTGAGCCCAAGATTTAGAGGGATACGTATCATTGTCGATAAGATACCAAGCTTTGTTTTGTTTATTGACGAAATAAATTGGATAATTATTATTAGTATCTAAAGCAAAACAGTAATTTAAAATGCAAAAAAAAATGTACTTGCCATAATAATGCGAATTATTTATGAACATCATAAAAACTAATAACCAGGTGTGACGTTACAACATACATTATCAACTAAAATATGGAATGCTCAAAAACTGATTTGCATAAAACGATAAAACGCGAGGTGGCCGAACCTTTTTATTTTCACTGTTGTAACGAGAAGTCGCCTTTTTACGTTCAATTTATGTTCTTTTTATTTCAGGAGATAAAATGCTCTATTGTTCTGCTGAATTTTTCAAGTCTGCTTCAAAATTTAAAGCCCGTCCCGACATTATTACTGGTTGCCCGATGTTTTTTTAATCTTCTTATGTATTGCAAGATTTTTATCCTTTGTTTTGAGAGAGAAAAGGAAATCTTACGAAACCATCTAAAAGAATAAAAAGGAAAAAAATATACCATAGGAACGTTTTGTTTTCTTAGCTAAACAAATATTGGTCGTGTAGGTCATAAAAGTGCTTAAGGTCATATAGTGTGTACTTAAAACAACATTAGCCAAGCACTCATTACAACTAATAAGCGAATGGATCTGCGTTTGCATAAAGTAGGGGAGGTTGGCACCCCAATTACCCTGCCTTCTAACCTACTTCCAAGCAACGGCTAAAGACTGCTTATTACCGCCTATGTCGTTAGTCTGCTTTTAAACGCGAACAACTTTTAACTTTTATACTTTTCCCTGAAAAAAACATCTAAATTGCTAGTCTGGCCACTGCAAATTATTCCGACATTTTCTAAGAACTGACTAGATAATTTATCAAAGAAAGGTATTTTTTCCACTTTTTTTCGCACATAAAACCAACAAATGGTGGCCGTCTACGAGAATGAGAAAATATTCTATTCTCTAGGGTCATCCAATTATGCAAAGAGCTATGCCGTAGGAAAGATGCTCTGCGATTTAATTAATTACTTGACAGTGAGATTTGTTTTTGAACGTCGGTTGGCCGATCAGATTAACTAAGGGGATTATTTTAGTTCGTATTCAAAAAGGTGCTTCCATGTAATATTGTACGAGAAACTAAGTTCGTCGGAGCTTCGTAAATTCCGATAATACTTTGAGCAGAAACTGAAGTTGCGACGCTGTGAAGGTTTTTCCACTATCACATAACTTGTTCTTATACTAACGTATTTATATCCGTCCTAGATAAAAATAACTTACAATAGAACCTCCTACATGCCACGGATGTAATTCAAAGCGATATCAAATCTTGGTAACAAACTTTGAGTTAACTGCATGAACTCGTAAACAGTACATTTGTATTCCTCCGCAAGGTGCAGAACGGTTGCCGCCTCGCGAAATGTACGAACATAACACGTACCGTAAGTTGCAGCCAACTCAGCTGGTACATCAAAGTGGAATCGCAGTTTGCACAACTTGCAAGACGAAATATCATCCCCTTGAGATGAACAGCGAGTAATAAACAAACCGTATTTTACTTCTGTAGCGGCAACGTGACGAGAAAACTTGGAATGATATTAAAATCGTATCTTTGAAATTAAAAGAGCATCTTGGTACGCACCGGGGCACGTTCCGCTCGACACGAAGATGGACGCTCAACTGAATCTCAAGTGGTATAGTTCCGGGTGAATCTCTGACTACCGTACAATTGACGCATTCGCTGCAGCAATATTTTCCCTGAATGCCGTCACGAAGCGGAATGTTCATGCGAGCATGTGAAAGCCTTTCAGACGCGCTCGGAACCATTTTATTAGCAGCCAATAAGCCGTAACGTGTCTCGGCTACTTACACCAATGCCATTGATGGAAATTGGACTGTTCTATATCCAGGAAACGACTTCAAGTCGTGAACAGTAATGGCAATGCTTTCTTTACTTTCGATAATGATATTTCGCAAAAGTATCGTGAAAACTTCGTGTACTGTAATTGCAGTATCAAATGACATACAATCACGATGGTGGGTAATTTGTTTTGAAAGGCAAGCGTACGATTCAAATGAGTAAAATTCCTTCAAAGAATTCTCAATTACGGAACCGTCAAAAGCTTCCTCTTTTATTTGTTGTTCTGTACACGTGTTGAATTCGTCATATTAGTAGGTCGTAGTGAGGCCAGTTTAATCTTCGGGACATCACCTGATCTCCCCGGAGCTCTCATGATGGATGGCTAACACCTGTCACGGGATTTAACTTTGTTATTCCTGTTCGGAACATTAGGGGCTAAATGTTCGCTGTTGTTGGAATTAAACAAGGGTTTTGATCGACATGAGTACGGTGCTTTGTTTTTGGAACTATTTTAATGAATGCTGCACGAAATACTCGTACGTAATACACGAAATGTGTTTAGTGAAAAGTATATTTATCTTGCCCCAGAGATTTTACAGTCTTAAAAAACCTAAAAGATCAACATCGATTTTTATTAGAAGAACCCCGCTGACCTTATCAGAATAAAGCACATCATAAAAATAAAATACAATAATTTATTTATGATGTTTCAGTTCTTGTCAACCCATAGTTTGTTCACTAAACCACTAAATGAACAACCCATTATTTTTACTGGTCTAGTTTTACGTAGGTACATAAGTGTAATGTTTGCTTTTCCTATAGCAACAGTAAATAAGTATGTAGGCTTTTCCTCAAGTGGTGTTGTTTATTTGTTGACACCTGTGATCCCCTTGAGGAATTAATAGTGTCAGCTGCGGTCGTCCTTGGTGAAAAGTAATTAGGTGAAATGTAAATATACTTACTCCAAACAAAGAGTGCCTTTAAAGTTATTTTGTGAACATTTCAGTAAACACACCTTTTACAAATTAGAATATACGCTTTAAATATGGGTGTTTACATAAGAACTTTCATAAGGAATATCTAAGTTATGGTTTTGTGTTATCCAAGTAGTTCACTCAGCTTGGATTTCAACTTACTAAGGAGGTCTTAACTTTATGCTAACATCCTGGAGAAAGATATACGAAAATGTAGGATCAAATTTCATATAACTACTCAGTATTTAATCCTGTAAGAGTACTAGGGATTTTTTTTCTGAAAGAGCCCTTAGTCCAATGAAAACTTCAATATAGAATTTTCTGAAATCTAATCTCAAAGTAGTCGCCGAACATTCGTGTTTGTACAAATAACTTGTCAAATGTAGTTTGTTAAGTAAAAAGCTTTTCTTTGCCGAAGCGTTTCTGATTCTAAAAATATCCAAGTCAATACTCTGAAGCGATATTAATGTGATGAATGAATAATCAAATACCGATAGTAGGTACATACATATTACATACTCGTACATACTCGTAGATACAGTCATGGACACATAATTAAAGACACTGTTTTTCTTTTTTGGACAATCTGTATTTCTTTTTTCTGATTGCTACTGGAACTTTATTTTCTATTTTAAAATATTTAAGAGGGCATTGTGAAATATTAAAACTAAAGACTATCTTCAGTGATCCTTCGCGACAAGTTTTTTTTCGCTTTATCCGAATTTCGAGCGGTATGAACCATAACGTGGCCTGGCCATATAATTAAAGACACTCCATTTGCTCAGAGGAAGAAATGCAAATTATTAATATTATTGATGGTACTTTTCTATAACAACATTCCCTACACTGTAACTAAGCATACTAATGAGTACTAATATTTGGTTTATTTCCTTTTACCTCAATGACAGCACGACATCCCTAAGCGTGCAAGCGGTCAGTTTTGTTTTAAGTCGCTACGGGAATTTTCTTCCATGCTTCATAAAAATCTGTGTAAAATTGATCAATGTTTCGTGTATGACTTATCGTCATTGTGTTTTCTGGCCGATCACCAGTTTTTTTTCTATTAAATTTGCGATGGGCCAAACCAAAACCGTCATAAGTTGCTCGATCAAAGAGATCCTTTTTACTACTCTTACAGTGTTTTTCAGAACTTTTCTAATTTGGAAAGCGCTAAGGACCGGTAAATTATGCTTAGCATATAACAAAACACTATTTCTAAAATATTATAGTACTTGAATTCGCCTATTTTTAATAATATCTTTCTAAAAGATCACCACACCAAGTAGTGGAGAGAAGCCCCACACTATTACTTTTTCGCCTCCTATGTTTGAGAACTTTCTTAGTGTATTTTGGTTCCATCTCATGTTTTGGAGGCGACTAATTTCGATACATTATTTTAGAATTATTCGTATCCCTTTGTTATTGAGAAAAAAAATATATTTTTGAACACTTGTTAACTGCACCTTTCACATTTGACAGAAATAGCCAACTACAGTATGGACACGCGGTGCTTTTCCAAAAGCAACATCTTCCGATACCCATGCCTTACAGCTTTTCCCGACCCGGTTGTAGTCTCAAAGTTCTGCAGACACAATTGTCGTCTTTTTAGCATCAGATGACTCCCAAAAAAACCAGTACCGAATCATGTAAATGGTTCACTATTTGCCTATAGCACCGCCTTAAAGTCTGTTTGCGGACAAGTTTTCCTTGGGGTCGGTTTTGAGTCGTTCTCAAACCATGCCTTTTTAGTGCCATTGATAAGAAATCTTTAATAATAAATTTATTACCATGTCCTTACTATAGATCAAGTGGTATGAATAAATCCGTATGTCAAAATATAATATTAAAAAGCCTAAAACATTTTACTTACCAGAATTTTTGTTCTAGTCTTATTTGATAGGACTAAAATGAAAATTTTTAATGAAATAAACCTAAATTATTACCTAATTCGAGTTTTCATAAGTATTTTACTCACTTTTAAAAAAGAGTATGGCAACTATTTGTATCTTTCGTTTTTTTTCTTAACTGGGCTTTAACTGTCTTTAATTAGCTGACCAGCCAAGTATCAGCTACAAAAGTTAGTGTTCATTTCCCATAGAGCTTTATATCTAAAGTATTAAAAAAAGAAAATATTTTTTGTCCTTAATTTAAAGAACACAATGTAATGTTTATTTTAATAATTATTACACTACAGTTTATACCGTGCTTAAGCTCATGTCAGTACCATAACTATTTATTTCACTTCGAGTCGGGGGGTGTCTTTAATTATGTGTCCATGACTGTACATATTGTTCTATGAGTTGTCTATCTATTCATTTTTGATAATCTTCAGAGTACCGTTTTCTTATTTTTAGGTTCCCCGATGCAAAATGATGAGGTGTTTGGAGTTTGAGTTTGACGTGTCTGTTTGTACGTGTGTCTGTGGCATCATACCTCCCGAACTGATGAATCGATTTATATTTTGTAACAAAAATGAAATTAAAACGAAAAACTGGTTTATTACAAAGGAAAAATCCAAATTAAACCCCCAGCTCCATCACAAAAATCCTGCTGCATCGCAATAGAGATCTAAACCAGTATGTCCCAAGAAATAAAACCAAAGAATTTAATTTATAGGAAGCAGAGCAAGCCGGAACGATTCGTAAAGATTACCGTTCGTTAGCCGTCGCAGTGCCGTGCTGTCGTGAATCACTGTCCAGATTATTGTACTGGAGAACTGACGTAACAACATCGATCTTCCTTAGATGTGCTAGCTTTTGTCTTTGGTACACCTGCTTCTTTTCTAGTGGGTTATAGAAGAGTATTTTTACTGGCTGAGTACATTAGGGTGTTACGGTATATCGTTTTATGTGGCAGAGCACACGATGTTAAGGATATACCTACTAAACTTGTGTCTTCATGATGGAAAACAGATACAAGCAAGAAGAAAAAAATGTTCCGTCCTACATAGGTAATACAAGACATGGAAACTTCTAAATTGCATTACCTCTACTTATGTTTAATGAGTAAATCTCTCGCCGTTTCATTTTTTCATTTAAAAAGGAACAAAATCCACTCTCCAAAACCAATCTCATCTAGAATAACACTTCGTTAGAACGAGCCAAGAATGACACCAGCACCATAAAAATTCACGACCCACCAACGCAAAACAATCCTCTGTAACAATAAAAAAATAAATGACACAAATATTTTCTCTCATTTCCTCAAAAAAGTTCGTAATAAGCCATTAGTTTTGCGAGGGAAAACGTGTTCGGCATTAAAGAGCGATTCTTAAACAAACTGTGACGGGGGCTCCAAGTTCGCGTCCGTCTAAAATTTCTTTGCGATGAATATGAGGATGGGGAAGTCACGTATTATCCGCCAAAAAAACATTATTCTTTGTGAATACAATTTGTTCCTTAGCTCCAGCCTTTTTGGGGGATACAAGGAATTTTATGGGTTTTTGACGGCGGCGTTTGCTAGTCTGTTTTCTGTTAGAACATGTTCTGCGCGGGTTATCGTTCCGGAAGCCTTCAATTCGTCTATAAAACACGTCGGGCCTTGATCCCTTCGTCTGTATAAAATAGATGGTAGGGACGATAAATTGTGTCGAACTTTTTCTTTTCTAAATGTAGGTTTTAAGATAGGAAGAAAGATACTGGAGGATAGGCTTAAAACGTGTTTTAAATAGGATAACATTTTAGCGTAAATTATGAACTCTTGTTATTCACAGATGTTTTACGAAACTTATTATAATACGAAGAAAAGTTCAATAAGTACCTAAGTCTTTAATTTTGTCTGTACTAAATATAAGTCGGTAGTACCTATACGTACGCAGTCTCATGACCTTTAAAACAAAACAAATTTCAAGACAGTCACGTCCATGAGTTCAGATGAAGACCCTATTTGCAAGGTTGGGGCACATCAATCAAAGAGCTGGCTGAGATTACAGGCTGTAACACACAGCCTCCGGGAATCAGGTGATCAATCACTCTCGCTCTGTGACAATCTGGGCGGTCACATGTTGCGTCGACAACATTATACATACTTAAACAGATGTTAACGAGGACATTTGTATGCTTAAGCGGGTGCATAAATGGTTCATTTAGTCGTGTTAATAATAAAGGTATACTTTTGTCGAAATATGGTTTACAAAAATAGCGTAAAGTTATTAAAGGGACTTGAAATGTAGACGGAAAATTATTTTAGTTAATCATTTCTTAACTATTGCTAAGTTAACTTTTGTGATGTTCGATAATCTGCTATTAGATGTTTATGAAACCGTGGAAAAAAATAATGATAATAAGTTACTTTAACTGTAAAAATTGTGCATTAAGTACCTATGAACATGTCATAAACTTAGATACCTTAAACAGATAGTCCAAAGTATCCTTCTTACTCAGCATAACCCAAGTGGATCCTTAAAAGATTGCTAGCCCCGTCACCCTAAAAACTAAAAGTTGCTGAGTTGCCTTACAAAAATGATGGCCGATAGCTTTCAAACCTTCGCGTGCCGGCCTGATGCTAATCTGTTTTCGAGGGTACTGGACCCATTATTACTTAATCTTCTGATTATGTAAACTGATTATGGTGTTAGAACGACCTGACCTTGGATGATAGCTAAGGTGTGCGCAGTAAGGTTCGTGTTATAATTTTCGTGATGAATTTTCGGAAATTAGGGTGTTTTTTATGGGAGTTATCTTTTATGAAGAGTAATGGTGGATAGGTGGTGTTATTGAGAAACCGATTTAACTTAGGTGGTGGTTATTTAGGTTCCATATATTAAATTGGCTATAACATTTTTCGCAGCATTATCGTTTCGACTACTTTTATAAAACATATAAAACAAGAGACATATAGATACACTATATAAATCTTTAATGCGCTAATGAATAAAACGCTAAATTAAATGGATTAAAGCCAGGGTAAGATCTTGAAATATATCTACTCAGATAGAATTTTCAATGCGGAAATGTTTTCAGTACCTAAATAAATAAAACCGTAACTTATTCTAGCTAATGCTCTAAATTATTATATCCTTTCAAAACTACACGGTGACGTCACATAAATTAACTGAAAACGTGAAACCTTTTTGGACATAAAACGCTAAAATGCGCAGTATCCCGTAATTCTTCTTTATTGGGTGACCCATTTATTTAAGCAAAAGTTAAATAAATGGCACACAATTTGAATAAATGGCTAACGATTTATTTTAAATTACTCCCTTTGGTACTCTAAGCAATAGCAGGCCTGGGGCAAATTAAATCGATGTTTCTAAACTATTGTTATTATTTTGACAGTTTTCAAAAAGTGAGTTTACACTTGAGAGCTGTGAATCTGGGCCAGTTAACAAATTCTGAAACACACACAAACTACGAATGTAAACAAATAGCAGTTTCTACCGACTGATGTCAGTAAGGTATCTGAAAATATTTTCCTGTTTTTCTAAAATGTCACAGTTTTAGTTTGGGTCCAAAATTGTTTCTACATCAAAAATCATCATTCAAGAAACTCTGTTACTTCATTATTATAAACAGGCTACAAGGACTTAAACCAAACTTCTGGATGCTTATTCAAATTAATCACGGCAAACAAATTAACGTGAGAACCTGCGCTGGACGTAAACTTCAAAGCATTATTTGCTGAGTTGGCAACTCATTACCCGCACTAACAAACGGAGCTCACCAAACTGCACTAAAATGCCACGAGATTACTCCAAGAAATGTTAGCTTGCCACCTCGAATCCCACTAAAGTTTTACTCTTTTAAAAAGCAAATCTTCTCTAGTTTTCTTGGAATTTGCACCAGAAAGAACGAATTTTAAGTGAACTTCTGCAAGGAATGGAAACCATATTGCAGGCGATTCATTTGTTTTATGTTACCAACTTGTTTTTGTTACCAAGAAAGTGTTAACAATTGAGAAATATTGTTGCAGTCCACAAAAAAGTTTTGTTGCCACTGCTACGGGCAGTGAAACGTTTCGTCATTATTTTTATGAATTTTAAAACGAATACTTCTCTTAATTCGAATTTCAAATGCTCGTTTAGGTTGAGGTATCTTGATTTTTACACATTTGCAACTATAATAGAATAGTAGTATAGTATTCAATGTCGTTCTAGTTTCACTCACAGGCTGTCTAGACTGAGACAAGATAAAAGCTATATTGAGTACCTATATGTGGTCGCTGTATCGGTTTCAAAGACGAAAGGTATTGCCAATATTGGAACGGTGCTAGAATATTAAAAAGGTTTTATTTTCAGTACGCTATTTTTGATACTCTTTTGAATTTGGAATATGATCAAAATACCAATTGATCTCTTTTCTCTTGATTGACACAACAAATTAAAAACTATATTACATCTATGTTAACAACAGCCTGCTTCAATTTTGACAATGACATTTTTGAGGCAAAAATAAAAAGGTATTATGTCAAAAACATAGTTTGTTATTTCTAAGAATAACTTACAGTATTATTTTCGTATATATATATCTGATTTTCCTTGAATAATTATTATGCTATGACAAAAATAACAATGGATAGGTACCTACATAATTCCACTTATATTGCGGTACTATGATTTCTCTAGTGTAGATACTCGTGAATATCTTACGAATATATTTTCCACATTGATTTATGATGAAACAAGATTAGGGAAGCTTTTCGTCTTTCTTATAAGAAATAAGATTTTACTGACAAAGTTACCTCTACAGATTGCTTTTTGATTATCAATGTATTGTTGTTTGTACACATTATTTGGAATGTACAAAAGCCGACAGAGACTGTCAAATGTTTTGATTTTGACCTGTTTTAGTATGCTTAAGTTTTAAAAAACAAAAGAATTTCATAACGCACTTGTACAAGCAAGCGTTGATCTTCTCAAAATCTTTTGTTTTATACTTCGTTGTCGTTTCATCTTTCCTAACTGTAAAGAATAAAAGTAGGTTTCAAACAATGGAATTAAAAAACGTAGGCCGTACAAAGAGATTTCGCTGAATTACATAGATATTGATGTTAAGCTCAGTCAAACGGAAGCTTTAGATCCTTACTTTCCTTACATTTTTTCAGGTAAAAAAGGCAACATTTTTTATCCTACCTACCCAAGGTTTTACGCTTAACTTAAGTTATTCATGACCCTAATCCGAGTTCTATTGTAAGTTGAATTGATCCAATCTAAGTTTTTTCTTCCTTTTTTACTAAAATATCGTAATAAGACATCTGAATAGTTTAGGTATCAGGATTTTCAGAACTGGACATTACCTTTTTTAGGAACAAAGGAAAAATGAATTTATAATATAATCTCTTTTTGAAAAAAGAATTGTAAATGGCTTCTATTATGGTTTCGTCAAAATTTCGGCAATAAATTATGTATTTACATAATTACCATTTTCTATGTTCGCTTCAGTAGGTATTATAATTAAGTTATTTTATTCTACAAGTCCACACACTTAAAGAATTTGCTAACAGAACAAATTGATGAAACACCCTATAAATTAGCTAGTAATTTGTATCGTACACCTAGAAAGTAACAAACGAGGTACACACCACGCCATGGTCAAAATAAGTGATTATGTAGGCGTTGTGGTAAGTAATAATTAAGCTATTCGTAACTTAAACCCAGACTTAAGTACGAGTATAAAATTAGAAACTGGCCTAAGTAAGCTGCAATTTTCATGAACAAAATTGTAGCCGAGGTAATTAAGATTAATTTATGAGATTAAGCACATTTATTTTGGGATCCTTTTTAATTATGTTGTGTTTTTTCTTTGGTGGTCAGAATTTTTGGCTCTCGGGTGTAGTTGGTTTAATCTTGAACCAGTGTACAGATCTTGTACACTTTGGTCTTTGCTTTATGCAAAGTATAAATAGCAATATAAATAGTGATCGCATCAAACGCTAAAACTTGATTATGTTAACAGTGAGCGTTTCTACCAAGCTGGTTTCAAGTTCCAAGTTTCTACCAAAATGTAAGAATTATTTATCTTAGTCACAGGTACGAAACATACAGAAAAATGACAGTACCTAATACAATAAAGGGCATAGTATTTCGACACATACCTTTGCATAAGGGTAATAAAAAACATCATATACCTACTCACATCAACCATAACCCTACTTCCACAAAGTCTAATAAGCCGAACCACTCGACATACACACATAGTTCTCAGCTCATCCTCACCAAATTCTCATTTAGTTAATAACGCGAAACAAAGACATAAGCCAGGCCGACGTAAGGAAGTAATAATGTGGGAAAGCTAATACATTAGTCCTCCGCGAATGTTGTGACGAACTGTATAAAGAACTAGTAAATATAACGTGAATAGAAGAGCAACGTGACGAAGAATTTTCTAGCTTTCTAGAATATTCTACATATTAAAATACATAGTTGCTATATGTGTAATATTTAGGTATTTATTATTATATATATTTAGTATTCCATCTTTGATTTAAAAGCGGGGCAAATTGCTATTGCAATATTTCACATGCGTTTTTCAGTAAGCCTAAGTTTAAATTCCTATTGTAATTTGATGGCGATTGAAAGCTCGTTTTCAAGCGTTTATTTTTTAAAGCATATAAAAAAGACATTATTTTTAGCCATTATTTGATTTTATTAGGTACATAGGAAGTTGTTTATTTGGCGCAGTTGAAAATTTAATCTTCCTTTCTGACGACTTGGATAGTAATGCAACGTCAAAACATTTAATTTATGTTAATCTCCCAATAAAAAGGCACTCCTTTCAACATACCTATTCACCCACTAACACAGAATCTAAACCGTTCTATCTAAAAGTTACGATCGAATCGTAAAATTGTGACAATCGTTACTGAAACGCTTAGGTTTCACACAGATGTGACGATTAAACTCCTAAAAGCTAAAGTTAATTAGTGGTAGTTGTTTTAATGATCACGTAGTCAACTTAATTGTAGTGCTTTTAGATACTGATAGTGTTTAATATTTACTGAAAGTTCTTATTAGGTTTCAAAGCTTATAAATGGGTTATGAGGCATTGTCTTTATGTTTACATTTTCTCCACATTACACAATTTTTGCTATTTATGCTGTTCTGTAATTATTATTTTTACTTTAATTTATAATTCCTGATAAACAACAAAAAAAATTTTTGGCCAGTATCTTTCACTAGGCCTAGATAGGAATAAGACACCGCGACAAAAAGTCGACTGTCTTGGGTCTGCGCAGACCCTTAATCGTGTAATCAACGCAAGAGAACATGTTACCGCGACTCATTAGACGGCAGAAGTGCGCGGAATTACCTATTACTTTTAACGTACGAGTCGGGGAAATGCGCTTACTTCAGCGTAAGATCTGCCGTAAAAGTGAGAACTAGCTGTGGAGGTATTTTAGTCTAGAGGCGGTGTTTTACGTCTGTTGAAATTTTTTTTTTGTGAATAATATTACCTGCAAAAACTGGAAAGCAATAAAAACATATTATTCAATTCATACTGAGTGTTTTTTTTTTTCAGAAGCACCCTGTCGTTTACGTTACGCAACTACATTGCAACTCAATATAAATATCAAGATTTGAATAGCATCAAAGAATAAACAAACACAATCTTTGTTACTTCTTAATGCAAAAGTTCTTAAGAGAAGCTTACAAGCACCAGGAGAACTCTTACATAGTACAGTAGCAAAAGAAGTTAAACAAATTGCACGAAACTTTTAATCCTTTGTCTCCTATTTCATCTAACTAAAACAAATAGCACTTCAGTTTCATAAAACAAACTGCAGCGAAGAACAGATGAAAGAAAAATTACACTCGGAGCCAGAATAAAGCGTCCAACGCTAAAATATTTATGTTGCACACAATTCGAAATAACAAAGACAAAGTTTTCGCCGGCTGGGCATTCATCGAAGCCGACGGAGAAAAATTGTCAAGCACATGAGATTCGACGGGTGTGTGGCAACGACTAAATTGAACGTCGACGGATGTGGGAGCAACCCTGTACGCCTGGCTGCCTGCACCTCGCACCCGTCGCTAACAGGGTTGGCGACCTGCCACGCAACTATTTTTTTTTTCTATTTTAAGCAACAGTCAAATTGATTCCTTCCATGTGTGTCGATCACTACGTGGCTGTATGTTAGTGCGGAAAACACTTTGACCAAGAATTTTCGGGGGAACTCACCGTGTTTTGGTCACCCCTAGTGGCAGCCAGCTCTCCGTCGACACTACAATCCACACCCACTCACAGGCGCATTTAACGAGCCACTGCAAAATTCACACTGCTCCAGTTCAAATTTGCGTCTAGTTTCGCTAAACTCCTTTCTCTAGAATGAATTTTCGTCGTTAATGCAAATTGTCGCGGATTTCCTAGAAAGCTTTGTGAAAACAGCGGCCACTGGAACTCTTTGCGAAGGTGAACTCAAACCTTTTAGTTTTGGGAAACAAGGTAATTCTTTGAACCGCTTAGAGAGCGACATGATGACAAATCCCTTTAAATTCTTATGCATATTTTAGTAAAGTGCTTCGTCAGCTTAATTTCAGCAGCATGTTGTGTTTACATGTTGTGTGAAATAACACGAGACTCGGGTAATTCTCCTACCTCACGGAATATGATAGATTAATCTAAGAGTTATTCTTTAAATAGAAGCTTAACAGATCAACACTCTAAGCACATTATAGTGCCGCCAGAGAATTACAATATGAAAAAAATAGAAGAAGGTATGAGAGATTGTTTTTAGATCCGTCCCGGCGTTTGTTGCACCGGAGAGTAGAATAATGATGCCATTTCCCAGTGCCTTCTGATGCGCCCTGTAAAAAGCATTTTTAAATTGAGCCTCAATTAGAGGTGCCCCCGCCTCGGTTGCTCGCTTGTTCTCGTTTTGCAAACGTAGAGGCGTCCGGATGAATTTAAAAGCATCTGTATTCTGTAAGTTTGGAGCACTGTCACAAAGTTTGCAAAGGCTCCAACGAACAAGTTGCATCGTTGTCTCTTTAGTCTAAGTAGTTTCAGGCTAATGTAATGAAAGGACTTCTCGCCAAAAGAAGCTAATCTATTCTTTCCTTCCTCTTTTCGATGTACCTATGCCTTGAAACCCAGTTGCGTTGTTACAAGATACTTTCACATTTTGGTGGTAAAAAGGCACTCAAACTCGTTACTTAACCAATTTTCGAATCATCATTAAACTTCTACCCTAAACTGCAATCACAAAATCACTAATCACCCAAATATAAACACGTGCTAAACCAATCCAACATTCCAGTCCATGTACCACAGATTCAAATCACGAACGTTCCAGAAATCCGCAAAATAAATACACCGTTCCGAGGTAACAGTGAACGGAACGGGGAACCGTTCCGATGGCGCGTCCGCTCCGCGGCGAAACTAATTAGCATCGACCCTAGCAATTAACTGTATACGTTTCCGTGGGGCCCCGAGTTTCCCAGGTGAAGGTGGAATAACTATAGGAACAGATACCAGTTGCTTAGCAACACTATTCGGTACAATTGAAATGTTAAGTAGAACGCACGGATGGTTCTTGTTGTTATAAGTAGAAGGAATATCTTTCGCGTTTGGAACGGTTATTTCTAAGATTTCTTTAAAAATGAGGTTTTATTCGAAATTCAAATCGGAATTTGTAATGTCGTGTTCTGAATTTAAATCTCGGTTATCTTGGTTATGGTTACACTACAAGAATCATGGTTTTATAGTCGCGTAACTTTCTTTCGAAACAAAAATCGTTTATTAAATAATACCTAGGTACCTATCACACTTAACATAATGAGCTATAATTCATAATTTTCCTAATGGCCCAAAAATACAGCCTATAAAAGTAAGGAACGCAAAACATGGCGTCCACGACGTTCCGTTCCCCACGAGTAACTTTCGAGATTGTTATTAATTGTTATCAAGTCGTCAGAGAAGGTAATTATGACGAATGTAGAATCGGTACGCATAAACTTTTATCATAAATTGTTACTTCAGCCGTTTCCCTTTGTGGCTCAGGTTTCGTGTTAAAACTTTGCTCAAAATTATACAACAATTTAAACTTCAAAACTCTGCATGCTACGTGAGTACGTGCGGTGTGAGGTATCATGCTATTTTAATATAGCTTCCCGTAAACAAAATGTTAGACCATCTACTTATTATATACCTACAAACATTTTCTCATGTACTTAAAGGATATAAAATTTTCAAGTTTTTGAAGATTGTCATAAACCTATACACTTATGTTAGGAAAGAATAACTGACGGTGAAGTGCATCACAAGAAATTCTATATAAATTGATGCAGAAACTTGATCGCCCTCAATCTCTATTTTTGTTTATGTCAAAAACTACGGATGTACACGTTATATACCTATACAGTAAATTCTCAAGGCTAACGCTCAATAAAAAAATTTTATCTCAAGGAAATGTGAAAACTCCAAAAAGAGATGAAACCGCATCAAAATCGCACAAACAGACAGGCACGAACAAACTTATAACACCCCTCTTTTGTGACACTCCTTAAAAGTAAATACCAACCGGAAAAGAAGTACCATACCTACCTGTAAATCAATAAAATTTTCACCCCTCTAAAACTGCGCATTGGGTCCGATCACATTTTTACAAAAGTAACCCTCCGACCTAATTTCTGATCACTTAGCGTCGCTCGCCCTTCGGTTGTCCCAATAAACCCGCCCTACAATTAACCTGTACCAAGTGGACCTCGATTAAAGGTTGCTTTATCAATTTACACGGCTTTTTCTGTAACTGAACGGCACGTTCGATGGAGTTAGGTGTAGGTAAAGCTTGGAGTTTAAGAAGTGGAAGTCAAATAAACGTGGTCTCTATGATGGACATAAAATAATGTAAAACTTGGTGAAACTTGTGCCCGATCTCTCTTCCGCTCTTTATTCCAATTAACAGTACCTAAATACTTTTTTTCCTTCAGTATAATTTGCCTGAGCCTCTTTAAAATACTATTAATAATATACAATTATATTTATGACCTTAATACACTAATACCTATTAAAAGGTGTTAGTGTACAAACAATTGCCTGACGTGCTAGTAATATTTTCCACTGTATATTACTACCATAAGTACTAATTAGCATTTTCTTAAAACGCTATAAAAATAGGGTTACAGAGTACTCTGTGACCTAGGTCAGTCACACTATGACCACAGCTGTAAGTGGTGCTAGAACATATACCTACATAATGTTTCTGAACACACACAGGTACTATTTTGCCCTCTCTTCCATCTATGTATATACCTATATAAAAATGAAACCCGCTTTCCGTTGTCACGACATAACATGAAAACGGCTTTACCGATTTGGCTGAAAATTAGATGGGAGGTAACTTAGACCCGGGAGAAGGTTTTAGTTTTTGTCACCATCCGGCTACGGGACGCGGGTGAAACCGCGGGCGAAAGCTAGTTCTACATAAAGATGTCCTTCTAGCCGATTATCGGCTACGGCGGCTGTTCTCATGTAAGGAGATTAGCCAACTGCGCAGGACATAATTATAGTGCACAAGCATTTGCGCAGACACAGGTGCACTCCCTATTCCTTCACTCTCATAGCCCGATGGGACGGCAATCCGACACGACCGGAGAGAGATCAGGCGCAGCACCGACATTTACGTGCTCTCCAATGCACGGGTGTATCAATCACCAACTTCCAGGCTCCGGGCTGCTTTGTGAAAGTCTTCTAAAACCCACAAAGCGATTTCGGCCCGACTCGGGAATCGAACCCGAGACCTCGTGCTCAGCAGCCACACTTGCGACAACTAGACCAACGAGGCAGTTCTACAGAAAACAAAACACCGTAATCAAATTAAAAACAATCTTTCATTTTTCTCTGTCACCTGTTGACAAATTGGTCAAAAAATATAGGAACTTGCGTGTCATGCGTGTAACATACCATCATAACTTAAATATAATTATAATAATTACTTATTGTGGAGAACTCATTAATAATAGTACATAAACAAACAAACATGTTTGGTGAATCGTGGCCTTCATGAAAATGAATCGTAGTCCGTCAGCGGTTCTTTATAAGGTTTACTGAACATTTACTGAAACTAACCTCGATTTATAGCTTAAATTTCTTTCCAACTATTGCAAATTTCTTCATAAAAAGTAGCTTATAGCATCCCTTAATAAATGGGCTAGATAATACCCACATAATTTTTGAAATCCGAGTAGTAATTTCAGAGACTATGGTAGTCAAGCAAGCAAACTCTTTCCCTTCTAAACTACACTAATTTGAAGAGTGGCATTGTAGAAACTGACTTCTGTCCGAATCGTAGGCTTCAATTTTCATGAGTGGAGAAAAGGCTGAGCAGGTTTCGCCACATTTAAACCCTTATTTTTTAACACCACTGACTTATTTGCGCAAACAAACACCCATCGATCATTGCGAAGTTATACGGACAAACTCAGTATCAGCAATAAATACATACAATTCCCGCAAAACTGTGTGACAGGTACAATTGTCGGTACACACGTCCAAAACAGACGTTTTGTTTGGCCACAAATCATTCCGTATTGCTGACGATATTTTGATAAAAGTTTTCATTAATAGGCTGGTTTTTAGGTGACAACTTTATGCAGCTTTTGTTACGTCATCAATATAAGCAGCCTATTAGTCTATGGTGCTGGGTACGAACCTCTTTTCTTTAAGAAAAGGTGCGATCATCGATCACTTGGCTTGTTCAAGGCAGATTGAAAATCTCAGATTTTCTTCTCAGAGAGTTTTTATTTCACCGTTATTTTCCACGTGTTGCTTCCATGTTTTTTTTTTTTGTCTAACTGAACAAACACCTAGAAAAGATAATCAGGGTATCTTGCAAAGACATTAACTTCAAGGTGCCAGCTCCAAATTGCATGCATGCAAGTTGCATAGTAGACTTTATTTTCATTACCTAGCAATGCAGCGAAATCCCAGTAGAAATAACATTAAATAACAATAGATCAAGGTTAAAGTATTTGTTGACTGAATTTGAACTCTCTGGGGGACAAATGTCCTCCAATGCTCTCGGACAGATGTTTGAGCACGATTTCCCTATTGGGTACCAACGAGGCTTGGACATATCAATACATTGTAGGCTGTGCGATTTTATATGCGTACAAAATCCAGCTTAATAATAACATGCATTTCAATATTTTACGTCATCTACGAAAAGGAAATTATAAATTTTTGGTAGTGCAAAACTGAAAGCAAAAAATAACGTATAACATGTAGTTACAAAAACAAATGAACCTGTAGCTTTATTTCGATAAAAATGTTACTATGTAAAATGAAACGTTAAATTATTATATTTTATTACTGCCAACGATAAAACACGATATCGTCAAAAATATGACCCCGTTTAAAAAGAGAACAATAAAAATATCAATTTGAATACAGAAACAAAAATAAAAAGCTAAAAGAATGTGAATTGAAATTATTTTTTACTCGTATTCCGAACATTTTTCGATGGATGGACTAAAACATAACTGTGTCTGAAATATGCAAGTTTAAAAATGGAATTCAAACAGTAGAGGACTGGAATTTCGAATGTTCTATGTTCTAACAAGTCGTACTTTGAGTATCTACGTAATGGACCGTCCATTAGAAAAGGAACCTTATGATCACTGGCGCTTACGTCGTTTCGAAATATAAACTGGACTAGTTTACTTAGATTAAACCAAAATAAAGTCGTAAGTTTCAACGACCATAAGGTTCTTTTTCCTGTAGACAATCACACAACTATGAATAGCAGCCCTGTTGAATTCTATAGTACATTTTGTTTTATGCATGGCATTGCTCGGTGTAACGCAGCATAGGTTGGTAATAAATGTATGGGTGCAGATATCGATGCGATGATAAATAATTTGCTGGTATGAGAATCAAACATGGACTGTGAACTCTATAGACTAAAATTATTCGCACAGTTTTAGTTATCAAACCACATAAAATTAGATACAGTGCCTAGTGAACTGAATGTATATGCTTGTAAGTATATTCTTTCGTCTTGACGTCCGACACTTTTACTTGAAAAGACGCATAAAATCTCTTGTCCGCTTCATTTTGAGTTATTTTTGACGCGTCTCGAGGGAACTACTTCCCGCCACCGGATAGTATTAAACCTTATGACCTTTCTTAGACTCTAGTCTATGTCTGTGCCAAGTATCTGTCAAATTGGTCGTCAGTTTTGACGTGAAATCACGTCAGCGACAGACAGACAAAATTTCGCTTTTATCGTATTTGTATTATTAAGCAAGGTGTAATAATATAAATATTAAGCAAGGATAACAATATTCTAATCCACAATAATACCATACAACACCAGTAACCATGCACCAACACTCGATTTGCATAACATTATCTTAGGCAATAATTGGTTTAATTAATTGATTCCGTGCGACATTTGGTTCCGTTCTCACTAGACATGATTGCCTTGGAAATGTCAACACAATCATATAGGTAAGACAATGAGAACATACCAATTGAGTTGGATATTACGTATCTATTTGTGTATCTAGTGAAGTACGCAAAAATAATGTTAATAATTTTGTTACTCATCAAGTATTTTTTTTTCCTACCATGCCACATTTCCACACAATCTTCAGAAAGAACTGACTTCGTTGGTTCTCATAAAATTATGTATACGTAAAAGTTTATAAGACTCAGGTGCTATTTATTAATTAAAGAGCTAACTTCTATGTTTGAATGTGGGTATAGCTACAAATAAATATTACAGTTTGGTCATCATTCCTGTCCATTACAAGAAAACGCTTAGTCATGAAGTCCCTTACTGAAAGTATATGAAAGCCTTAAATAAATAAATAGGTAACTTCCTCATAAAGTATAACATTGTTCGAGTTTCCTAATAACATTGTGTGTCCGCTGGCTTCTCCCATCATTCGCTTTATGGATATCAATTTTAATAAGCGACGCGACCCCATGCCACGCTTTTACGGCCCTCCCTTAACATTACTTTATTATATCACAATAGAAAAGAGCTTCCAATTAATTTTCTGTCAGACAAAACATAAACTTAATTAAATTGGCAACAACGGAGTGCGAATCTGTGACAAAATTACATTAATATTCAAACCATTCCGCCTTTCAGCGTTAGCCAGCTGGGCCTGTGTACACAAAAGGCTAAATATTTAACTAACTTGTTAACAGCCAAACCTCTTTAGACATAACATTATGAAGTCGACCGTGAAGTTATTTATCAGAAGCAGTATGAAATCCATTCACGATCATTGCTCGTCAGGACGTCGTCGTATAGAAACGTTACGGCGTCATAAATAATAGTTACGTCATACATTTACGTCTCATAAACACTGATGGTACTCGCTCTATTAATAGATTCCGCATCGAACACATCGGCAAACTTTGCAGCCCCGCTTGGAATAACGTTAAGAGTACTTTTAACATTATTTTAGTACACTCTCAGTGCAGACTCAACAGATGTTGACGTTTGTCAATATTTTCTTTTATGAAAAAACTTGATTTCAATCAAAGTTTTCAGTCAGTTTGTTTTCAGTCTGATACCGGCTAAATATCTTTCTAATGTGCGTACTTGCCATTCATCTTCATATCAATTTAAGAGCTAGAACAAACCATCTGCCGACTAAAACTTCGCAGTATGCACTCTAAATGTTTGCTGTTTCGTTAAAATCAATGGCTAACTTCGTAAATGTTGAATGACCGGGTACTAATTTGATAACCAGCGGACCAACATGGTTAATTGTTTAAGTTTCCGCTTCCGCAGTGGGCAGCAATGGCCGATGACGTAATTGTCAACTGTATGAAACTAAGTTATTTAGTGCTGTTGTTGTAATGCACTTCGAACGCTCGGTCTGATAACGGTAACTTAGTTACTTGAAAATGTGAAACGTCCTGTACAACTTTACCGGGCTATAAAATTGATAGAAATAATTATGTTGCACGGGTAGTACATAGACAGTTTCCAATCAATATTTCATTATATATAAAACTACATTGTACTGGTTTTACACATGTTCTTACGGCTGACACTCTTTCGAATAATCACAACCAAACTTGATAAATTTACTGTCGACGGCATTATTGTCGATTACATTTATCGCTCCAAATGTAACAGTAAAGCTAAATACCAGTTTCAAGTCTCTAAAACTAGACTCAATATTGTTAATCTCATTTAACACATCCTTTCTTCCCTTCGTTGTTATTTTTCTCGCCCTGTCACGAAAATTGACCCAACTCGGTGCAATCCACTTGCCTCCAATATAAAGTTAGAATGCGACTCGTAAATGTTAAATGGAGCAACTCGTTGACTTTGCACGACCCCCGCTGTTGCTGGAGAGCTTAGCCACGATCTCGGACAAAGGAATTACAGTTTTATAATATTTAAAATGTAGCGTTGTTTTCTTATTTTCTTAATAACATTTTCAGTGTTGCACATCCCTGATTATATGAGGACAATGTAACAAAGAAAAATTAAGAATATTGTGCAAGACACACACATTTCTTGTATCAATTTAACTTTACTCGAATGTTGGGGATTCGTTCGTTTCGTTAAATTAGTTTTTTTATAACACCGAAAGTATAGTATTTGTGTTCAACATTATTTATATCGTAAGCTTTCATGTATAGGTAATTCTAAAAAAAAAAATTATTTCTTATACCTAAATAAAAATCCTTATCAAAAATTAACCTACGTGCTAAAAATCAACTTTGCCCCTATCTACATAAAATTACATACACCCCTTATTATTTATCACTCTCACACAACATAATTCATCACAGAACTCGGGTCACATTTGCAGCACATCCACAATGTAATCTTTCCTCCTACGAACAATCTTTTAAACATCTGCTAGTTTTAAATTCTGCTGCCATCCACGAGCTAAAGATATAAAATTGTGGACTCAGTATAATGTTTCGCGTCACTGCGCTTAAGTTCATTCCTTTGTCATTAAAGAACAAAGGCTAACTTATAAAAAGAAAAGGATTTAATAAAAGTAAAGATTATTTTGTATTGGACGTTAACTTTTATAATGAACCTAAAATGTTGACGACACTATTACACACGGTAACTACATACATACATATAAGTGTTGTGTGCACTGCGTGTCTATAGATATCGATAAGAGCCTGTATTTCTGACTGTAATCTACTAAGCAACATTTTATTTGCAACCAATCGATATAACAGAAGAACAAATGCTTATCACAATCATTGTTTAACCTCTAATATGTCGCTAATTATAAAAACAATAGAAAATCGATGGGGTCTCTGGTATCTGCACTCCGACATACAACGGGTTAATCAGTTTCCACCATTAGCACGTTCGATATCCATTACAGATCAATACAAGACAAGATCAGCAGCCCTTATCTCTGATTCGCACAATTATGATTCAATTAGCCTACTGCGTTTGAAGCTTACAGGATTTCACAGTTGGCCGGGTCAGCACGACGGTGCTTAGCACACCTCTAACAAGCAATCTCGATTATTCATGTCACCTTCATGGTGTGTAATCGTAGTTGCTGATGTAATCGAATGGGAATATTGTGGGAAGTGCTAATAGGAGGGTACGGGCAAAATGGGTCTTCAATAATATTCCAAGAAAATCTCAAATATCTGTATTGGTTGTTGCACTGAGCAAATAGAAAATTACTTCGATTCGAAAACTGCACGCAAGGCGTTTCTTCTTAACTCCTAACGTTAATATCAAAAGTGCAATCAGCATTAGTTAAAGTATTTTTCATTAAAGAAGTTATGAAATGAACTGGCAGAGCGATAAAATCCACGAAGTTTCTTACAATTACAAAAAGATGCTACATAAGAAATCGAAACAGTAAATATCTATTGAGGAAATGCTTACATTGCAATTCCTGTATTGTATATTTTTCTATACTCTATTGTGCCGCAATAAATCCACGAAATAAAGGCTGGAGAAATAAATTTATCAGCAAAAGGTTCGATTGGATTCCCCGTCAATCTTTTACGTACGGTTGTTTTGCATAATATTTCCGTATCGGCCCACCACCGTGCGAAATAGGTCGGCCGTATTTTGGGCTAGTCTTTCACTCTAGTTTTGTTTTAAAAATAAACTTTTCGAAGGTTCTATTTCTTCTTAAAATAGATCTAGTGTTGATTGGTGTTTTGTCATGTTTTGTTTATCATAATGGGTGAATGTTATATTTCTAAAGACAATAAGTCAACTTGTATCCTTTTATACATATTGTTGATTATTTATACCTGAATAAAATAAAATCAGAACATGATTTAATCTTACATCTGAAATAATCGGTCTAGCAACTTTCCTTAATAAAAAAACATTGATTTATAAATTATTTACAGTAACCCAACAATTTATCCAGCAATAAACCCGATATTTACGGCAAAATCATTAAAGTGGAGCCACTTTCAGAACATACAGCAAATTGAAACTGTCCGTTAAGTCCAAAGTTACATAGAACAGACATTTTAATCCAATAAAGTTCGTAAAAGATCCCGTAAAAATAAAATTGCTTCCCTGAGATTCTATTGCAACATCAAAAACTAAAAAATACTTACAACAACGTACATAATGTTGAAAACGGGAATTTATGGGAAAATATTCGGAGTTTTTCGAACAAAGATCAAGAATTTTATAGTTCACTCTCTATGGAATACAGTTTTATCTGCACAAGTACTCTTTTAGTATGTGTGTAAACTTTTTGTTCTTGAATCTTTATTGATAAAGCTATAGCTTAGCATCTTCACAAATAGCTTTTATATAAAATGTGGTGTAGTTATGGTGATACTACACGTTTTGTAGTTTTTTTATTCTCTAATAATGACAATGAATAATTGGCGATTCTAAGTACCCAAAAATTTGAATTTATATATGTAGAAAATTCTTGAAAACGAGTCTATATCCAAATATAACAATTGACTTGAAAACCTAAATGCTGTCATGCAATTTATTCATGAAAGATCTGTGTATTGTTTCAAGATATTTTCGTATACAGATATTGCGCCATTTTTCAATTTTATCCGTTATAAAATTTTTAAAAGGATTTTTTTCGATGTTTCGCCAAAAGAAATTCCGCTTCGATTTAACTAGCTATCGTAGAGTTTATTTTGAAATGCAAGAGATTTTCAAATACATCATTGTATTCATTGGCTCTGAATGACAGACAGGTTGATCAACTCAGAGCCTAACTTCATAAAGTAGGCGATATTGGGATGCAAAGTGTCATTCTCTTAGTACACATGTGAAAATCAATACATAGAAATAGTCTACAATATCAAAACTAGAATAACACAATATGTAGCTTATTAGCTTCTATAAGTCAAATAAACTCCATTGGGTTTTGTTTTTGTTTCAAGGTAGCTATAAAACAAAAGCTATAAAGGTTTGCTATGCTAGAACTAGCATGTAATGATATCCATTACTTTTGTGTTTTTCATCTAATTTTAGTTTTAGTTTTCAAAAACAATACTTATTAATATAGGTAGGTACATAGACAATGCAAAAATAGGTAAATATTTGGGTGAGTTTTTCTGGTCTACCTAGTCAATGCAAAAGCTCTGTCTTTTTGTATGTATGTTGCGGTTCTTTTTACCCATGTACGGGAAGTATTTTTCTCAGGAAGAGGGTGAATCCGCTGACGCAAGTTAGAATACTATAAATAATACAATATAGCGAAAAGTTCAATGATGGTAACAAATCTGACGACGTCATATGCACGTCTAAATGATGATCTCCTTTTTTTGAAGTGGGTTAATAATGCGTTAAAATTCTTCGTTCCGTCAAGCAAAGCTCGTAAGTAGGGGTGCGTCGCTCACTCGTTAACCTCTAAGGGATGAAAAAGGGAAGGGGATCATAACCTTAATCCGCACCATGGCTTTTTGAATCTTATCCAAACCAAACGTCATGATGTCGGGTCCCATTAATTTATTGGATAAAAAACTTTGTTTTTATGTGCAAAATTTTTCATAACTGCTACTTACCTACTTATTACAGAGCTTATGGAAATGCTATACTTATTTTTTTATGGGTTTTTTAATTTGTATTTTAACTTTTTTAGGTACACAATATATGTTACGATGCATATACTAGGTATAGCTAAAAAACGCCACTCATAGCTATGCAATCACTTTTCAAACAGAGCGTTAACGACAGCAAAAACGCATTTTTCATCAAAACGAAATACATAAAACATTCGTACAATCCAAAATATGTGGAAGTGGTCAAGCGTGAATACCGCGAATGTTATCGTAAATACCGCGGGTAGCTTTGACAATACCCGGTATACCCGGTATACACGGATTTAGTGTTATTTTTATATCCGACCTTCTTTTATTTATTGCTCTCCATCAAAATGGTTATGGCTTTACGTACCTATACGACGTGACATGTCAATCTTTTTGAGATAGAACTTTTTCGAGAACTATAAAATTATTTGGGAAAAACGGATTTTCGTTTTGTAAAATATACTTAGTAAAAAAAATGAATGAATGGGATGGACCTACTTTTTTAATAAAACTGTAACACGTTTTTTTTTTTTGCTCAAATTTCAATACCTACTAATATTCTTTCATACTGAAGTGGCTCATGTAGCTTGTTGTTTACTGAAAAATATATCATTTTTCATTATACACTACATAGTGTTATTTTAATAAACTCATTTTACAATATGCCTACGTTCACTTAAAATCATAACCAATCTATCATACAAAATCACTGCCTCTGTCGTGTAGGATTTTCTTACATCACGGAAGATTTCAGGGAAGGTAATTTATAAGGTCCTGACATGGTGAAGCCAGACCATGACATATGGACTTATGCCGAGTTCTGAGTTCCTTTATCAAGAAATCCGTGAAAATGATAAATATTTTGTGTGACAAGAGTTATTTGTACCTCTATTTCATACATGTATCTTTGTGATCATCAGCTTTTTTTGTGGTCCCACTAGGGCAAGAAAATGGACACAAGCTTTTGCTCTTACAAATCATACATCCTCCGAGCCTTTTTCCCAATCATGTTGGGGTCGGCTTCCAGTCTAACCGGATTCAGCTGAGTACCAGTGCTTTACAAGAAGCGACTGCCTATCTGACCTCCTCAACCCAGTTACCCGGGCAACCCGATACCCCTTGGTTAGACTGGTGTCAGACTTACTGGTTTCTGACTACCCGTAACGACTGCCAAGGATGTTCAATGACAGCCGGGACCTACAGTTTAACGTGCCATCCGAAACACAGTCAATGGTGTCTAAGATATACTTAGAAAGTACATACAAACTTTCGAAAAGTTGCATTGGTACTTGCCTGACCTGGGATCGAGCCCGCGCCCTCATACTTGAGAGGTTGGTCCTTTACCCACTAGGCCACCACCACAGATGCTCTTATGATCTCTATCTCTGGTAGTTTAACGATCCATCTCGAATTGCAACAAACGCAATTCACAGCATACAGTGCCTCAAAAAACTGATGTTTCAGTTAAAATATTAATCGCTATTTAAATAAAGCAACAGTTTTCAGTCAATTATTCAGCGGCTGTATTGATCGAAAGGTTTGCATTCAAATTAATGGTTAATTGAGGGATTATCCAATTGCAAGCTTTTGCTGACTCTGTAGTGCTATTGGTCTTTATTTACATAATCCGTTCTTAGTAGAACTTTTACGACTAGTACGAGTATCTATAATATAGATTTAAAATTATTTGGCCTGGTACACTACATAGCATCTATATAGTGTACCAGGCCAAATAATTTTAAAATAATGGTTTTCAATAAAGACCTGTATTTTGAACGATGTGGGGCATGACTGCAACTTTCTAAATTTGTATTGAAATAAAACCCAAAGGCTGGCTTTTATTTCGCACAGAGGTTGAGCATTGCCATCCAACGTGGCAATGCTGCCAGTCTTTTGGGTACATTACCCAGTGACAGCGATGAGGAGCAATTTTTTGATGCCCTATATTAGTTTTAAGTTGTATATATATATAAGTTTATTTTATTTTCAATTAATATAAATATTTTGTGAATAGATTTCACTTTCTAAATATGTATAAATCCTTTTATTAGATACGTGAAGGGACCGAAATCTAAAACTGCAAGATCCCTGGCTTGCTTTTTACCCTACTGCCAAGAAAACTTTCGTATAGCAAAAGTACTAGTAGGTATAACAAGAAAATAAATACAACTTAATCTGAACTTCTGCCTATCCCCTTGAGAGATGTAGGCGTAACATCAATTAGTTCTATTTTTATCTTTTTTTTTCACTTTCAATACAAAGTCAGCGTTCAAACGAATGACTGTTAAAACAATTTATTATAATCGAATTCAGGAATCAATTAAATCGAGTACCTATCTACTTTCCTGATCACGAAAGGTCGGGGCTTCGCAAAATTACCTGAACTTTATCGATCATAAGGCTTTTAAGGCGACGAAATGTTCGACAAGGGAAAAGTGAAAAATGGACTATCGATTTACAAGGTTTTTAATTCCTTTAAGTAAACCTAACGACTGGTTATGAAAGAAGCAATATTTCAATTGAAAGTAGAAACGGAAAGTACCGTTCGGAAAGGTGAACTTTATGCTGTATGAATTGTATAGAAAGGTTTGCTCATGTTTTTCACTGAACTTCAAGATTTACTTTTCTACTTATTTAAAAAAAAAAAGAAGTAAGATATCCTGAGTGGCAGACAGTTCCTTACGTCCCGTTCACAATATGCACCTGCCCACTTCAATATTTATGTGTCCTGCGCAGAAGATATATCCACGAATAACGAACGCCGTGACCAGTGGCGGATTAACCCTATAAGCACAACAAGCACGTGCTTGGGGCCCCTGTTCTCCAGGGGCCTCCATCCTCTGCTGGCGTTTCATTTTATACCTACATTTTATCGAGATTCATCCACAATATATCCGAAATCACAAGGCGCGAGCAGTTCGGGAGTGACCCTTCATACACCCCCGCCTCTAAACTTGATTGGTCGCAGTGCTGTTGATTGTTGTACGATCGCAGTGATTTTTTTTTTCAATTGTGCAGTTGTTATACAATTTTTTTTCGGCTTCTACTCATCGTTGGGCAAAGAATTAATAGGCAACGATAGCGTTCCGAAGTCGCTATCGTACAGTCGTTGGGAAGCTCACGCTGTAACTACGAGTGCAATATAACAAACATATCCGAAAATTTTGGATGCTTCAGATCAGTGGTCCTGGTGGTGGTGGGCTGGTGGTGCCTGGAGGCATTCCAAGTGGTCTGCGGACCACCGGTTAAGTCCGCGGACGTTGTTATCGATCTTACGTTATCCATCTTACTTGTCCAACAGAAAGAAATGAAGGTTTGAAATGTAGCCCTTTTACGAAATTTTAGTTTTGAGTCTTAAAACATAATCAAGACTTCCGGCTCGCTTCGCTCGCGTTTTCAAAAACTATATGTCCTCGTTTTTACATTTGTCAACAAATTCAAAGTTAAGTACGTTTGGGCTACATTGTACGTAATTTTGGTTCTGAGTCTATAATAAAAATAATTAAAATTTCGCGCTCGCTTCGCTCGCGTATTCAGAAACTATGTTCCTTCGTTTTTGCATTTGTCAACAAACAAAAAATTAAGTACGTTTGGGATAAATTTTACCTCCGTACGAGTCCGAAAAAAATTTCGCGCTCGCTTCGCTCGCGCATTTGAAACTACATGTGCATCACGCTCGCTTCGCTCGGTCAATTTCTTCAACCTTCTATTTCCATTTAAGTTATAGGGGGTCTACACAGGCTCTGTGCTTAGGGCCTCGGATACTCTTAATCCGCCACTGGCCGTGACCTAAATTCGTTCTGAAGGAAAAATAACACAAACAACACCTACTTTCGTACGAACCTCTCTGAGTAGTGATTAGATTAAACGATACGCAGTTTTTCGTCTAAGAAATTCAACACATACATATGAAACTACTGATAATGAAAACCTTTGTGGTGAGTTCTCCCCAAACAGGGATTTGGGCGGGCCAGCCGAAGATAACGCAAGCTTAGTTTATAAGCCCGCGGGGAACCCAAACTACCGGACCATGGAGCTAACTCGAGCTATTTTACTTTACCCTCCTTTACTAGTAACGAAAGCCTCACTCCTCCAAGAAAAAAATATCTCTAAACATAAGCAAATATAATCAGAAAAAATATATAAAGACTTCTACAAGGTTTTCCCTCATTTTTACGCAAGAATTTGGTGCCATCTTTTGTTCCCACATACAGAGATGCCGAGGTTTCAGAATTTAGCTTGACGCGTCTGTGATATTTTGTACAACGCTGATTTATGACAGAAGATAACGTAGTATATTATATCAGACATGTTGAAATTGTAAGCTTTCCTTGTACGTCTTCCTCGTTACAAGATGTTTCAAGTATATCGTATGTTTTACATAAATTATCCCTGTGATTCTAACACGGGGAAGAGATAGCAGACATTTTTGTTAGAACGCACAATATTTTCGTTTAAAATACATTAAAAGTTATGATATTTTCTCTAAATTTTCTCTCTGGAATACCTTAATCCCTAAACACTTCTCCAGATTAGAAGTTGTAACAAGTCCAAAGTTTAATGTTGCCACTGCAGTGTTGCCAGGAGTGAATAACCGGAGTTTTTACAAAGTTGCTACTAAGTTGTGTCTCTGGGGCCGTAACTAGGAAGTTTTAGCGGGTAAACTCGTACTGATAAGTTGATAACAAGTGACAGTGCAAGAAGTTTGAGAATGTTGTAATATACATCAAGCATTGGCAGGGGATTGTAATGTGAGTTAGTTACATGTATTTGTATATCCATGGCTTTATAGATAGATGAATTCCTATAGTAATTTAGGTGTCTACGGATTCAACCAGGTGAAGGAAACAAAACAAATAGTCGATTTGGTAAATTGCTAAAATCGTAATCATCAAGTGCTTCGTAATAATTTCGTCAACAAATAATTCTGACTGCCAAATGAAATGCGGTCATCGTCACCAAAAATAAATTAAAATTTCAAACAAAATTATCGTTGTAAGTTGCAATTAATTAAGTTTTGCAATTTCATTCGTCCCTTCATAACGTTAATAATTAAATATGAACTATCAGCTATCTTTTGTAATGAAAAGTTTTATAATTGTATAGAAGTTTAATCATAAAGCACATTAAACTAATTGTACAAAGTTTTTATTAGGTAATTCTAAGTTCTCCAAAAAGTTTTTAATCGTTGTCCTGATAAATAAATTTATAGTAGTTTTTTCCTTCTGCCATATCGCATCGGTCAAATCTCGTAATAATATGTCACGTCAAACAGAAACGATGGGAAATTGTGTATTTTTTGGTAGAAATTGTAATGTTTCCTATACAATTCAATCCATCATCTGTCTAACCCAGATTTCGGTAACAAAAACTCGACCGACGATATTATTACTTGCCTCGGCTTTTTTGCAACTTTTTGTAAGAAGAAACTGAGCTAAGATTTAGGATTTTCAAAAGTGATAAAACGTATTTTTCGTCTGTGGTTTTAAATACCAAGTGTAATAAATATTAAAGTTACCCTGTTTAAGTATGGTTCGAAATCTTATTCATTTTAGGTAAGAAATTGTCCACGCGGTTTCACGCAGGGAGTGCAACACGTGGAGCCTGAATAGAAAGTACCTGCGCAGCCTAATCTCTCGGGTATAGAATACCCTTTGGAATCCTGTGCCAAACATACACATTGCATGTTCGTGAAAACAACAGTTATAAAAAACATACGTGTGATTTGACTCTACCCTCCTCATATGGTTATGCCTGGTTATGCGTACAAGTGATAGAAAAAGAAAAACAATAGCACTCCGATCTTATTCAAACTCTGAAGATTTCATTTATTTTTCTCTTTCCCTGCCGACTGTTTAAGTTGTTATTTAATTCTCAATGGACACAGAACAAAACTAGTTTTTCCGATGAATACAAAAGTGAGGGGTTTATGCTCACTTTGCATAAATAAATAGATTTCTCCCCTAGATAAAGCATTCGTGCTTCATATTACGATCGTAGTTTTATTGCTTAAGGCGAAGTACCTACGTGTTGCTCTTAAATGTTAAATACGGAATACTGGAGGAAGTTTTGAATGAATTATTTGAGGTATAAATTAAAGTTTGTGCCAAACGATTTTTGTTTTATATTTAGAGGTATGTCTGTTCGTTAATAAATGTTAACGTAATTATTCCACAGCAAAAAAGAGAGAATTATAGGTTACCTTTTCTTTATTCACAAGTGTATTAGAACCTCCAAAAGCACCGAATATTTTGTGCAGCTGTCAATTTTCAAGAAAAAATTGCAATTTTTGTACTGTCTGACAGAATTGAAAACTGCACCAAAAAAAATCGTCAGACCATAATGTACCTTATTAACAAAAACAGAAGAAGATTTTTCGTAAATCTTCTTTCTACATGATCTGAAGTAACAACAATTCTAATTTCCATAACTAGTCGAGTCATTAAACACGCGTTCAGGTTCCCTCGGCGTACTTAACCGTATTAGCATACTGAAACGGTAACATCCCGGCCCTGATTTATTTCGAAACTTCTAGAACCTTTCTGTTGCTTACCAAATAAACGAGCAGAAATTAGCTCCACAATTTGAATGAGTTTTCTCTTCTAACAAAGCATATAATTCCTGAAATTCCTGAAATAAACCATAATTTGTTTTAACTTTAACGAGGTATCATGTGTATTTTGGGACGGATTTAGAATTCGGGTTAAATAAAAGTTGTTGCTAGGTATCGAGAGGTTATTTTTAATGTAAATTCTCGGAATAATTTAAGGAGTGCACTAAACTGTGGAACATAAATAAGGAGTTAATATAATAGATTTCCTACTGATTCAGAACAAAATACTGTCATCAATTCATCATAGATACGTAGAAGGCTGCTTGTCCAGCGTAACATAATTTTCTTCTTCTTTTTCAAGCATTTAAAAATACAACGTGGCTTTCGTGTGCCAGCTAAGAACTAATCAATCCAAAGTAAATGTTATCAAGCATTTAAATACACGGATGGGTTAGAATTTTGATAAAACAAAAGAAGTACGATTATTCATTAACAGCCAAACTAAACGCCCTCATACCCGTGGGTACGTAAAAATAATTTATTCACTGCTTGATTAACTAGGATATCAGAGAGACGGGAAATAGCTAATTTACTGTCGGTTCCACACAAAACTGACTGGAATACTTAATATGGACAGAGGTCAGTAATTTACTCAGTCTAATGCTGGACACGAGGTGAAAAAAAAGTCCCATTACAATTAGTAATGGGACTTTTTTTTCACCTCGTGTTTGAATTGCATTAAGAATATTCTGATTGGTATTCTGTATAGTTCTGGGAAACGGATTAAAATTAGAAAAAGCTTTGTTATGGAGAGTTTTTTTACAAAATTATGCCAATGAATACAATTTAACAGATTTATGTTCACAGTAATCACATGGTAGAAGAAAAAGAAATAACATAAAATAGAACAAAGATACTGCTAATTTTTATTTAATATTTTTCTATATATGTACTAAGGAATTTATTACCTAGGTCAGTATTTTTATTTTACGAAAAATGCGCACGGAAACAAAGCTCATAATTGTTATGTTACCAGTGAAATACAACAAAATCAGTTGTACATACATTCAAACTCGGTATAATACAATTAAAAGGTTATTTTCTACCACGGTCCGAATATTTGGCACACTGGCAGTGGGCAGGGACATTCGTTACCGCCTAACCTGATAAATGTCAATTGGAGCACATCTGTCCAATCCATTCTACCACCCACGTAGGTATAAACAACTAATGTACTGTAGTCATTTACCTTTGTATTTATGTTTTTAATTAAATATTACATTTATTTTCTTTGCACACATAAATAATTATTCCCATAATTAATGAGTGATCGTATATGCATCCACGTGTCAAAAATATTTTTAATTTTCAATATCATTGCGCCTTATACATACATACTTATAACATATAGACATTTCACGTTTTCACGTACCTACCTACTGAATTTTGCCTGAAGCTTTTGGTAGATGGTAGACCATCACTCTGTCTTGCCAGAGGGTGTTCTACACTAAGTTTGCAAAGTCCTGGACTACATTTACTTAGATGTTGTTTAAGTTAAGCATGTAAAGGTGATTCTATAATTAGCTGCTGCGAATATATCTACATATAGAATTACATAAGCACGTTTAATTTATTCAGTACATAAGCTCTATTGCGACTGGACCAACGAGCTACGCTTATTCATTCTCTCATTCCTACATATGTTTTCATTTCCACAAACATATTTAAAAACAGAATAACACACGGACTGCAGACAAACGTGATCCAATAAAAACTCAGCGATGACATAACTCGCTTTACTGCAACGACACAGCGCAATCGTTTCAGTTAAAAAATTGACTTTTTACGTTCGAACGTGTTATGCTGAAAGGTACGTTGGTACTCTTACCCTTAATGGTCGAGGGAAATTACCTATTTCACGCTCCACTGGGCTGCGCTCCTCACGTAGAATGTAAACATTATTCAGTAAAACAACAATGTACTTTCTACTGCCAATTAGCCAACGGGCAGCTGTGTAAGACTAGGTGCTGTTACGGCTAAATTTGCTCGAATTTGATATGCTTTTAGGTACGTGTCGATTAGGTGTCACGTAGGAGCATGTACATAATATATTGTAATAGTTAGGCTTGTGACGCAACAGCTTCACTAAAAAATCACTAGTCCTAGTTTCGAAGACAAATTGCCTATCAACGCACCATCTTGCTCTAAATATTGAGATAAATGTATAGCTACCTAACATAAATAACATGCGTTTGAATAATTTACTTTAAATCTTTTTAGATTCCTAAATTAGTGAGGAATCTGAACGATACAAATCAAGAATTTTTACATCGCATAGTCAGAGAACAATACCTCCTGACCTTCAAAAACAAATTCCTTCTTCAAGAAGCTCACCTTAAGCCTAACAGCCTAACAACTACAGTCTAGCCCTCCAGCCTACCAGTTACGCTAAAGTAATTGATCATTAATTGAACAAAGTGATTAAAAGGGTCACCGCACCTACAGTCATTAATGATCCATTAATGAAAATTGAATAACGATAACTGAACAGTGACGACAACCGCTGACTGAGCAGAGTGACGTAGAAGCACGTTAGTCGGTCATTAAGGTTCTGTGTCTTGTCTTGCATGCTATGCGTCAATTTGCGATGGATTGACGACTGCTTGCATCTTGCGACAAATGGTTAAAGTGTGCAGCATTGCATGGATTAACGTTTGAAGAGTTTTCAATAGAAATGTAATTCTATTTCTGAAGAGGAGATTAAAGTTCATATGGAGTGTAACCTGATCTCATAGACGTCAGTACTCTTACAACTTAGGCAAAGTCAAACAATGTACATATGTATTTGAAAAAGCTCGTATATAATATTAATATTTATACGCGTTCAAATAGTGGGTATCATGGGGACGAACTGGCAAGAAGGTCAATCTGTTTAACCAATGAATTTACTGACAATTAAACTAAATGTCTAATTAAAAAAACAACAACATCTAAAAACCTTTTGTATCGCTGTTACTATATTTCTCATTCAACCTATGGTATACATAGTTCACTCGCCCTACCTGATACTAAATGAACTCTTGATTCACATGAGTCATTAAATAGGGTTTTTTATTATTCTCCTAAAAAAACTGTACATAATCCCAAGTAGGCATAAACTGTTAATAGTTAAAGTCAGAATAGCTTTGTGTTTATTTCCTTTGGTCTTTTACGATTCGATCTTGTAAATAAAAAGCTATGTATGTATATGTATATTCCGCCCGAGGCTTCACCCGCGTTGAATTCGGTTATACCGCGTTTCCAAGATAATTCTTCAAAAGTCCGAGATAAAAACTATCCTATGTTCTACTGAACCCTATCTCTGTACCAAATTTTACTAAAATGAGTTCAGTGGTTTAGACGTGAAAGCGTAACAGACAGACAGAGTTACTTTCACATTTTATTATTAGTACTGATATATGTATGGTAGGGTCTCCATTGATACCTTTGCACATACCTTCGTAATAAAGGCAGTAATTAATTAATATAACTCAAAAGAGCCTTTTACATAAACGTAGTCTTTATCCTATTACTTAAGGAAAAAAAACAAAAACCTTCGAGGAAAATATAAGGTGTTTTCCCGTGGTTTTTCATGTCAGATTTATTTTCCAAGCATATTTATGTTTTTTCATAATACATTTAATGAAGACAAATATATTAATGAAAGAGAAATATTTTTGTGCTTGTAATTAAAATTTTTGATGTCAAAACTATTTACTTATTTCGAAAAGTACTATTGAAATAAATAATTATTTCATTTCAGAAACCGTGAACGAAACATTTTAAATTAACTTGTCGAAAAGATAACATGAAGTCAGTTATTAAAATGCTATGAACCACTTTCAGGATTTAAAAGGCCAAAAAGCACAGTTAATTATCAACACGCTATTTAAAATAACCACTGAATTTGGATTTTAATTTTTCGTGCAGCAAGCCGCAAAATTAATATTAACTCTCTCAAAAAATTGCATTTATTAATTCACATTTACAATTTTAATATATTAATTTGCTCTCTGCGTCCGGTACGCTTACCTAACCGCAAAAAGGTATTTATTTGATGGACTAGTTGTTTGAACTAAATTCGAATAATGAACAAATAGAGCTCAATTTAATATTCATTTGTTTTTATTAATGTCAGCAGATAAAATAAATCGTGAATTCATGAGTTGCAAAAATTGGTGGTTAAGGCCAAAAACAATATAATTCAAATATGGGCTGTAAGTATAATTATATTGTTATTTAGATATACTTAACATTTGTAGCCTAAATTAGTAGGTACACAGCTCACTATCAGCGAAGTTACTGCTGCCAGAGTACCATAACGCTGATATAGAAATTTTTTAAAGAGCAAAACTTCAAAGCCCCTATTTGAATAGTATCACTTTGTGCAACATAATACTTGCACTTGTGTAGTAGAAGAGTAATGTGAAAAAAAGCCTAAAGTGAGCTATGTCCTTATAGTCTTGTTACAAATTTTATTTGAATTAACATTTTCAGGTGATTTTAGGTTTAAAAAGTATTCAACACTTTATTCAGTATATATTAGCCATGTCAACTGTCCAAAGAAAATCCGTTTACCGATAGATTTAAGCCACATTTCCCATGAACCCATAAAATAGTTATTTGTTATTAATTGTGAAACTTAATCTACTGACAGAAATGTATACAGTCGGGAAGCAAAATAAACGATCACACCATTACAGAATATGAGTAAGTACTTAACTCAATAATATGTTTTTATTAAAAAACTATTTCTTTTTCATGAATTTGATTTACAGGTTATTTGAACTGCAAAAATGCTACACCATGAAAAATACTTGTTCTACATTCATTAATAAAAATGTGAAGAAGCATTTTTGAATGTATGTAGGTATTGTAATTTAAATGTATATTGTTATGTACTCCAAGCAGTACCTACTCAGTTACAGTATTTTTCCTAAGGTCTGGAACACCTAATCTGGAAGTAGTAACAACAATTTCTGCAAGTCCAACATGGCCGCCACACGAAATACCAAAGAGGTCTAATTGAGAAACCGGACACCATCATACACGGTCATTAGTCCGTCTGTATGTTCAATACATCGGGAATGTTTCGGGTTTTCCGAATATCTGCTTATCTCCTGCCAGATTACGGGTTCTGACGTGCCATTAGAATAAATTATCCCTTTGCAGGAATGTTCTTTGTTCCCTGGTTTATTTGGTTTGTGTGTGTGTGTGTGTGTGTGTGTTACAAAGTTTTAACGAGATGAAGGACAGTGGTCATGGTTTACTAGTATAAGTCTGTTTTGAAGATGGAGCATTAAGGTATGCTTTAAAATTGGAATTCATTTTGAATCCGGACTTAATGACAGGTTTCTATGTGAATCTTTTGCTCAAAAATTTGAGACATCAGATTCATACTAAAATCGAGGTTTAAAGAAAATTAAATCGATTCAAATATTATACCAGAGAACAATCCATTAGTACAGCCTAACAATAACTAGAATATTCTCCACAAAAAGTGTCACCTCAAAATGTCCCCCTAACGAAATCCATTAAAACTAATACAATTTCAAAATTATGTTCTCTCAGGAAACCAATGTGTCATACATGGAAACAGCCGGACGGGCAGCGGAAACTGTGTGAAACTTTCATGGCAGACCGCTTCCTAATACCGGAGTTATTTCATGTTCATTCAATATACCGGACAATTTTAGACCCATTCATGTGAAAATTAGACCTTTATTATAATTATTGAGTGAATGGAAGACTTCGAAATTTTGGAGACAAAGAATTGTATATAAAGAGGGTATATTGATGACTTTGTTAAAGACCGATTCATTATTTAGGATCCGGCAATTAATTATGTAATTTGAGATAATAAAAATATAACTCTTACAGGTAAAAAATAACTGAAATAGTGTTAAAAAATGCTTCAATAAATTGTTATTTTTGTAAAATTATTATTTTTTCTGCCCCTCTATGTCATAAAAACAGCTTTCTATCTTTAAAAGCTTACCCTCATCTAGGCACGTTAAATCAGTTAGCAATAGGCGCCAAGCGACGCGAGCGTTAATTTAAAAAACCACCCAAGCATATTCTACCCAAATCTCCCCTTAAAACACAAAGCGCCAAACAAAATAGCATTTTAAAGCTACTTAACGGAACTTGTTACAACAAAAGAAAGATGTACTTACGAAAAAAATCCCGCAGGTGCTCAAGGCCCGGGAAGATTCGTGAGTTCGTGCAACAGGCTAGGTGAGGTCCACAGAACTAATGAATAGGCATATTTTCACACAAGATATCACTGTTCAGTTGTTTTGTGTTAAGGCGCGCGGCTCGCGGAGGCTGACGCGGCGTTCGGCCGCCGCTATCGCGCGCTCGAGTCTGCCCTACCGGTGGGGTTGCCATGTATGGGAAGCGGTTTTTTGTGGAAATTGTTGGTTTTTTAGTGGAAATTATTTAGTTGAGCGGTATTTTTTTTAATGAATTTGTCGATCATACATTTAATGTAACCGTTTTGCCTCAGTTGTTTTGCAATTTTAAAATGCGCCTGCTTCTACATGTTATTTATTTTAATATAATTTTATATTTAAACATTTATATATTTTCGTAATTTTTACATAAACAAAAATTAAAGATTCTAAGATATAATATGCGTCTGAATGAAAATGACAACTAACCTGGACCTAAGTTTTATTAAGATTTCAAGAAATAAAAAAACAGCCCAAGCTTTCCCCAAATATTACAAATTGTACCAAAATTTCCGCCCTGGCATCCCCATTGGGCGGCGCGCGTCCCTCACCGCGCCCCTCCCGCCCCGCGGCTGCCGAAGCCGTGAAGCCTCCATTCGTTTAGTATTCGCGCCCTTTGTGACACTTAAAACCATTGTGCACAAACGAACCTTTTCAAAGTTCAACTTATAGCACTTACTAGAAAACGATGTCTTCCGACATCCATCGGTATCGAATTGCTAGGATATACCGACTTGATAAACTATGTGCTGGCAATCGGATTGGGTGGAAAGTGGCTTTACTTTTGTTTTTTACTTTACTTGTCTTTCTACTTCTTCGGACTAAGTTTACCTTTGATTCAGTTTTGGGGCTATTTTTAGACGAAAGACAGAAGTCTTTTAGGTAAGAAAGGAAAGAATTCCTACAGGTTAAATCTGGTAATCTTACAAAGACTTTCAGATACGTTCTACATAAATATAAATATTTACTGTAATTTATATAAAAAAAGTGTCCCATAAATGGTATTTGAAAGGCAGGATTTTGACAGTGAAGGTCCTCTTATCAAAAATAATATTCAATTACTCTAAATACTAATATCAAAAGCGTTTAGTTAACACGACATGTAACAGTCATCCGCCATTCATTCAAAATAAAGGAACACCGTGACTGAGTCAATACAAGGGGAACTAGGTCAGTAAATAATTAATCTTAACTTAATTATTAGTCCTTCGTCATTAAACGGGAGCAAATTCCTCAATCTTCCCGGTCTGACAAGGTCCGTAAATTCGTAAATGTCTATGAAAGTTTACGAGCGCTCAGACGTTTCTTCGTATCAAGACTATAAGTTTGAATGAACGTTTGACGCAATCTCAAGTTCTGCCAACCGTCTGACATGAATTATGGGTTAAGTTAGGAAATAAAGAATTGTTCTAAGTTCTGACTTGGCGTTTAAAGAAGTCTTTGTAAAGGATTCAGTTTTAAAATCCATAGTTGCTATGTATTTCTTTTTAATTTTGTGAAAGGCGTATAAAATTGTAAAGCCCCAAATTTGATTTCTCAGTGACCATCCCTATGTGCACCATAAGGGCACACCCTGTTATATTATTGACGAAATGAGGGTTAATATATGGTACATCTCTGCCCTAACCCTTTCTGAGAACATAAGATTCCTGATATATGTTTAACAGGCTTCCGTCCGTGGTTTCACCCGCTTTACGAGGAAACTAAGTCACAAGTCAGACAAAAAGTCCTTTAGGTAAATTGGATTGCAATCTATGTATATGCGAACCAAAAAGCTCATTTTCTTCAGGCACAAAGAAACAAAATTTCACATTTATAATATTTGTAACAAGAGCTTAAATCGAACCGAATTGAGAACCTTCTCCTTTTTGGGAAGTCGGTTAAAAAATGATATTATGTAGGAATAAGATCGACACTAGTGGTAAGTACATAAAATTCAAAACAGTTGGATAATATTCAAGGATATTGGATACCAGTGAACGCGCCCTTGTTACAAAATTACATGTATTTAGATCGAGGCTAGACTTAGCATGCAACTGAGCTTATCATTTCATAGCTTCTAGTACAACCTTCTTTAAAATACTAGTTTAATTTTACACATTTAATGTAAACAAAAGAAAATATATCTTGGAATGGCGTAGTGTTGGAACATTTTTAGCAGACGAAAAATTTCAAATCTACAAAAAAAAACTTCATATTCATAAAAGGGACACTAAAAATAAATTAAAAATGAATCTTATATTGTTTTTGATTAAGAATTTAATTACTTCGATTAAAATTAATTTTAAAACAATAAAAAATGTCAAAGTAAATTGTGGCACGACCGAAACAAAAGACTTAACAAAAAAGCTTTTAAAATAAGTATACAAATACTATTATAGTTTAAAGATTAGCCATGATCTTCATAATGAAAAGTGCAATATAATTAAAGTTGTCTCCTCCAATAGGACACTGGGTAGTTCTGGTTATCTACTGGAGCTTTATGGAGCTTTTTAGAGCTTCGTTTACAAGCTTACTTTCGTTTTATAGCTTGTACTTTTAGTATGATGTTGTTCATTTTTATCGGTTTGGCAAATGAGTTTACATCTGATTATTTATGTATTTTGCTATTACTTTATGAAACAAATAAGTGGGTACAATATAAGACTATACGATGTTATTCATTTCTGTTATGAACTACCTATACAAAACTATTTATGATTCATAAAATTTTATTTTGTATCCAATTTATTTCTGAAGGTACTCTAAAGCCTTGAAACTTTCGCGTAATCTGAGCATACGCGAAAATGTGTAGTATTTGATAGCTTAAGGCCACTAAGCACTTCTTTGTATTACAAACGTGTAGCCATGGTTATCTAGGCAGTCAAGAAGACTCAGTACAAGGCGAAAGTTATCTAGTCTGTAAAGTCTTTACGATAAAAATGTAGCTGAAACTCTCGTATGGAAATCGAAGCTATAAAAACAAAATAGTACTACGTAGATTTAACTTTACAGCAATTGTTTGTCTAGCTTCGCATTTACAATCAATTATTTGAAACTGAATTTCTGGCTTCTTGTTGAACTTTCAATCGGTCGAATGAATTTAATACTTCTGAGTAAAACAATCCGCGATGTTACCATGGCAACGGTTTCCGCTTCAGCAAACTTGTGATAACTGGGTGAAATAATTTACCTACAATTTATACAATTTTTATGCTTAGCAGAAAAGGTATGTTTTGTTTGCCTAATTAAAGTGCTGGGGTAATCTTGGATTTTTTATTCGGATTTTACCTTGTAGGATTTCTCAGTTTTTATAATTGGCATTGGTCAACTATGTTTAACATTCAAAAACTATTTCTTTTCTACAAAAAAACTGTAAGCTAAAGAGAAAATCAAAAATTAATTAATTACCAAACTCTTTACCGTGACAATTTCAACTCCAAGCTTCAAAATACAAAGTAAATGAAACTTGTTTGTTCTCCCTTCCAAAGAGTGGGGTATTATCGTAAGATTTAATTACAGATACAGGCAAATAGCCGGTTTTATGGCTTATAGCCGAGTATCAAGGTGTAACGACTTGACAAGCTGGTCGCGGCTCATTGAAAATGAATTGAGGAAGACTGTAGGTTGGCATGCTTAATGATTTTGCTTTGATTATTTTGTACTTGGAAGTTGGAGGGTATAATTTTATGGTGTTTCGTACATACAAAAAAAAATGTACTTATATATAACGACCTTCTATTACACAATTCTAAAAGAAAATTTGTGTCCAGATTGAATGTTTTCACTGACAGCCAATTTTTTCATCAAAAGTAAAATCCAAAGTAAAAGTCAAAGTAATGTCTAAAGTAAAAGTAACGGTCAAATTCACTTTTTCTATTAGTTTTGCTGTCACTTTAGCCTTGAAAAAACTAATCTGACCGTTACTTTTACTTTAGACATTACTTTGACTTTTATGTTTGATGAAGAAACTGGCCGTGAGCATCCTTTTTATGTGAGAGAAAAATTATTGTTTTTATCTAAGAGAAAAAAAAGCCACCATTACTTTTAACAGGCCAAATTAATACGAGGCTATTCTACAGCATAATGCACCGTTTAAACTAATACTACTATCAAGCTATTTCTCGAAAGATCAAGAAAGAAGGTATAAACGTAGCAACATAAAACAGACGTCATTACTCGTAGCACGGCTACGGCTACGGCGTAGGCCGCGCTATATTTGCCGTAGCAAGAGGGCTGGAATAGAACGCAAATAGATTATTTGCACTTTGTTTACTTACACCTTAAACTGCAATGTTGTACGTTTTTAAACTTAGTAGCTTATTTGCTACAAAGTTTTTCTGGAAACTTTCTGAAACATCCAACATTGTTTCATTTACCTACATATTTTTATGTACCTACTATTATATTTTCTTCATTCGTTTACCTGAAATAATTATAAAGTGGACATTTTTCATTCCTATTACGTACAGCGAAATTATTAAAACGAAAATCGGAATTCGAATCAACACATCTACAGACAACCGAATAAAAGAGGCAGTATAAAAAAAGATGTAATTTTATTCCAATGAAATATTTCTGAAAAATAAACTTGTGATATCAACATACTGAAAATCTACGTACCCAATTAAAATATCTACAACGAACAATAACTTTCGAAATATATTATCAACATGAATAAATAAAATCGTTTCTCAATTATAGGATACTAGCTTCCGCCAGCGGCTTCGCCCGCGTGGTGTGTTGATAAAAAGTAGCCTATATGTTAATCTAGGGTATCACCTATCTACATACCAAATTTCAATCGAATCGGTCCAGCCGTTTTAGCGTGATTGAATAACACCATACATTCTCACAAACTTTCACATTTATAATATAAGTAGTATTTCATATTTCATTCAAAGTTGGAATATTCCTAGCAGACATACGATATAATACTCGTATCAAATAGTGTTAATTTATGTAAATATATTTCTTGGTATTTCACAACAAATAATTTAATTTGTTAGTTATACCAATGCATATATTTCATGGCGAAGAATTATGCACTGTTTGGTTTCTAAAACAATTCATACAATACATGAAGCAGACCATAAATATACCACATGCATCCTAACTATGATCATAACTTAGTAACTGATAGAATTCACCTTTGAACATCTGTTTTCTCAAGCCTCAATAAAGATTGCAGACTTAAGTGCTAGTTTCCTTTTATTCGTACTTACCTGACCAGTAAACGAACTCTTATTTTCGAAGCAGGTGCTTTAACCTCCAAGCTGCCACCACTTATCTCCCTAGTATCACCACCTGCCTATCCTTTTCCCAAGTATTTTGAGGTCGGGTTCCAGGCTTATATGCAGCTGAGAACCAGTGTTTTATCTTCATAGTGTAAAACTTGATATTTAAAATGATGTCAACGGGTCTAAAAGCGAACGAAGTCAGGGTCAGAGCGATGTGTTATTTATTTACGAAGCAATCGACGCCGTGACAGTTTTATTCGCGGATTCGTATCATATATTATTTAATATGACCTTATGGAGATATTTGCTTTGTTGGATCGCTGGTGGTTTGTTTTAATAAGGTTGTTTAATGATTTGCGCAAATGAGCAATTTTTAAATTCTCCCAGTATTAAATAGCAGTAGTATAAAATACAGCCAATGTTACTTAAGGATAGTGTTGCTTTTTAATGAAAGGATTTTCAAACTGTGTCTGAAGTTTCGTAGCCTTTGGGTACAAATAAACAAACAAAAAATATTTCTAATGTGTATAATGTTTTTATGATCTCTGAAGATACGTTCTTTTTTCAGCTTAAAAACTTAACATTAGTTTCACTATAGGTATATTCTCCAAGACGAAAAGCGAAGCGAGAATTTAAAATACATACACAAAAAGAAAAATACATTAAGAAAAACTAATAACAGTATTACATTATCGCCTTTAAACGCTTAGAATTTAAGATTATCTTTACAAAATAAATAACTTCATAAGCTACATGTAATCTAACACAGCACAATATCCATAAAAACTAAGCCGATTCAATAAACTAGGACGAGTATATTCACGCAATCTAAAATTCAATAACTCGTAACAATAATTTGACCTTCACCTCCACAATATATTAATGCATGCTACGGTTCGTGTGGATTACAGGCTTAGAGCCGTGTCGATAAACCGTCTAGCTAAAACTATTATATTTCATTAAATTGGCGTCAAATATTGAATTTGATCTTTGGTAAATGATTATGAGTCTTTTTTCGATAAGATGGAATTTTAACAAGCTTCTTGAATGATGATTTAATGGCCAATAAGATTCCTGGTAAAGTTAATTTCAGTTTTTAAATGTTTTAAAGATTAACTATTAAGGGAATCTTTATTTGGCTAGATAACGTTCGCTAAATACACCATACTGTATATTTTCTCAGGTTTGTACTGTACGCTGTATAATCATTGTTTCCACTAAATTCAATGATAACATTTCTTTACTATCAATTTTCTAGGTACATCATTTTTAAATTGCCAACAATATGAGCGCTACATTACAAACAGTTAATAGTCCTTAAAAGCTGATAAAAAACCCTTGATATTTATGTAGCTCCACATACAAGTAATGCCAACCTACTTTACGTGTGTTTAACGTTAAAAATGTTCAGCTGCAGTTAATGAAATACGGTTAATTCGAGGTTCGCGTGGAAGGCGGCACACTATTGAGTCGTTACTGTCTGAACCTCTGGTTGTGCCCTTAGAGTCCGCACACTACAGACTTTTAGTCGGCCAATAGTTTCTTTGGGCTCATAAATCAGGATAAAAATCAATGATAATACATATCTACCAAAGATCGAATATTTAGTCGGCATCAGACCGACCGGCCCAGCAGGGCCAAGGCCTGCCGGGGCTGCGGGATTGTTTGAAAGAGTTACCGCGGCCCTGGTACAATAAAGGCCTACGACTTAACACGACGGTTTTTAGTCAGTAAGAGTCTGATACTCCCTCACCGCTGCTAACCCACAGCGGGAGGGGTCATTTGATGATTTTTAGCGTCACCGATAAAGCGTAGCGTCAAAGACCGACTGAAACTTTGATTGATTTTCTGTAAAAATCACTATCATCGGACCAAGAGTTGGGCGACTGTTTAGTTTTCCGTGTATGGGTACTTACTTTACTGGAAATCGTTAATGTTTTAGAGGTCATCAAGCTACACTTGAAATGTGTTGCTATTGATTTTGTGTTAATCACGTATTGTGTTAAACGTTAGTACATAATAATTTAGTTGCTAAGCGGATAATACATATTTTCCTCGAATAAACAAGTAGGTACCACTTGAAAATTAATGCTTAATATCAGAATTAATCCAAGGTTTGTTGCTACTGAAGGAATGAGTGGTAACAATGAAAAGGAATTGAAATAAACTTGCTAATGAATGCCAACTTAAACTAAAATAATAATTATTTACATCAATTCATGCTGTTTTTCAATTATCAGTGTTAGCAATGAGTCTATGAAAGCAGTCTGTAAAAGCTGTACTTAACCGACTTTAGAAAATAAAGTGGGGCAGCAAAAATGACATAGGTCATTGACACTTAGAAACCTTCATAAAAAGAACACTCCATTAAAAAAGGGCGACACCCAACTAACTGAATTTAATTGAAATAGAAGGCAGATATAAACAAAAAGGGTGAATACTAATATAACCAAGGGAAAAGGGAGAGCTAACTCAATATATTTTAATTATTATGCTGGCCGGAAAATAACAAAAAAATGTACAACGGGCTTCGTTCATTTATAAGATAAACAATGGTGTCATAAAGTTTTTGAAACTGAAAGCCGCGGCTGAACACAAAGAGCCGCGGTATGACGAGAGCTTAGAAAGCCTTACGAGATACGTTTGTTTGTGTAAAGGTCATGGAGAACAAAATAACTAGCGGAGGCGATTTTCCATGACGGCAAATGTAAAATTGTCTAAGAAAGTAGCACGTCAAAATGGGGGAGAGCGGAGGTCGAAGAATGTTACTGTTGTCGCCCTTATATATGTACCTTCTTTCAACTTGACCATTCCTTGTTATGCCAAAAATCGGTGACAGATGTCTCAAAGAACGCCTCGCTAGTTTACTCATAACTGATTGTTTTGGTCATGCCACCGTACGAATGTGACCTAGAAGAAGGCGCGTGACCTACCTACATACATTATGTCATCTCCGCTTATCTTCACTTAATCTGTGGCAAAGGTTCATAATGTTTTGTTTTTCAAGGAATTCCCCTTTTCTCTCGACAATTTATACCAGTCGAGGAAACGATCATACGCGGTTTGTGTTAGCAGGAAAATTATTCGGTTTTCCTTATCTTGAATGGGATAATCTTCGTTTTCCTAGAAATGTATGAAAAACATTATGTTATAATAAAACAGTACCCAAGAGAGATAAGCATTTAAAAATGTTTTGTGACAGAAAATGACCATCCAAAAGTTGACCAGTCATAAGACTGCCGCACCTTCCAACATTATTAATTTGATTATTTACATAAACTAGCAAATTCTTTATAAATTCCTGTTTTATGTATACATATTTTCAGTTCAATTTAGTTACTTCAATGACAAAGAAGCACGAATTACAACAGTTGGAGAGTACCCAATCTGGTAAAACATATAGCAATTTTTTAGACGTTTATTTTTAACTCCTAATACTACAACCATAAAATTATCTATGTTCCCTTTGCTTGATTAATCCGGTTCTGTAAAGGGTAACACGGAACAATCATGCGACGATAAGCCACCGAAGCCTGTGTATCGTACTGACAGACAGATATTAAATTATATCGGAGAAATGACAAGCGCGGTGGGAACGGAATATATTTGTTCCGCTACAAGGAATTTGTTTTATGACGAACTAAAGTATTGGAAATCGTGTGTGAATTGTGGTTGAGATAAGAATTTGTGTGGTACTTCGGAGGTAGGTAGGTAATTAAAGTTTTTGTTATATTAAATGTTCTTAACTGAAAATATTGTATCGTTTTTAAAATTATAAATTAATTTCTAAAAAATTTGAAGGTATTAAATCCAAACTTGAGAAGAATCAAATAGAGCAAAATTTAATACAACTACAAAAAAGTACAAATACAAGGCACGCAAAGTACAAATACAAGTCAAAAGCTTTATTGCAAATACATGAGGATTTTAAACTTTTCAATATAAGTCAAGCATTTCCCAATTTTGAAACTCCAAAATGGCCAAACACATCTTTTACGCCACCGTATGAGGGTACCTTTGTTATTTGAGAACCAAACAAAGAGCTGAAAGGCAACGTTTTGATATTTTCTGTTTTTCTGGCTTATGAAAAATGGTTGCTTTTAGCCACTGACTAGGAAATCTTTTCATACTACCTACTTTATAATAAAATCCCTAAGGCCATGATAATGGTGTGGAAGTTTTATGAAAATTCTGGGAAACTTTTATTTTGTTGTGTCCTCAAGGAGGCTTTAACTACTTTAATTGGTTTTAAAATAGGTATTATCAGCTATGAAACATGCTACATATTTATAATTCTATAAAATTTTACGCTGATATAATAAAGAGGATAATTTTTTTGTTTGTTTGTACCCTAAAGCCTCCGAAACTACTGAACCGATTTTAAAAAAAATTTCACTGTTGGAAAGCTACACTCTTCCCGAGTTACATATACAGGCTACTTTATTCGAGTACGAGCAGTATTTCCCATGGGACGCGGGTGAAACCGCGTGCAAACGGCTACGTAGCTACAAAAACAGGCTTAATATTTTATGAATTTGCAATTTCCACAAACATCACCATGTTCCAACATGTTTAAGTACCCGCCATCCACACTAATAGCATTTAAAATAAACTACGAAAGCTAACTAAATGAACATACACATAACACAGAAGGACCTCGTTATTCCAATATATTGACAGTGTCTAGTACCAGCTGTGGTCACAAATTGGCCATCGTTGGCCATCACCCACGTTTTGGCACAACACTACTATTTCAAGCTCTGAAGCACGCTATAAAATGCTATAGGAACATCGAAACATAAAATTCATTTAACAATCTTTTTGGCACCTCTAACTTTGGTACTATGTTGGGTTGAAGCTCGTGTTGAAAATATTTTGATGATCGGCATTGTTTGATGAGCTGTCTATATTTTTGAAATACTATTACTTTATGTGTATACGAAACAGTAGCAGAAGGGATAGGTATACAGATGTAAAATTGAATGATTTATCACCATAAAGAAGGAAACACAACTTAGCCTCACTACAGCTCAGTTTCTGATACAAAGACACCAAGAGTCTTTCTCTTCCTGAAACTAAGTTTCAGTTTTCAGCACCTGAATAACACAAATCATCTTCATGCAACACTGCAACGATCTATTCTCTCATCTTCCATTGTTTTTCTTCCATCGCGAGATCGACTTGCAAATATTCACGACATAGCTTTTAACGTAAAATACCCAATGTTTTGCTTCAATTTCATACAATTCCTGTGGCTGGCAGACCTCAGACGGGTTCATGCAAATTATATAAACTGCTAACCACGACGGCACGGAGCAAAACAAAATTCATATAATACATTAATAATGAAGTGCACTTCAGCGCGTATTCTGAAGATTTAATCAAGGGAATAAAAAAAGCTACCGTCCTTTTACGTCAACTACTCAAGGAGAGTAGGTATTTACTAGGATCATAAAAGTTCTAGTGTGTATATAAAGATACTGCCCCCTGGATACATGGGATATAAAATACTAAAACATAGCATGCGCTCAGAAACTGTGAAACGACAATATCAAAACTTTCCGCGAAACGAAAATCGAGTTTTGAAATACACGCACCACACTCAATTTTAATACACAATTTTTTCAGCAAAAATTCAAAAACTAATAACAACTTTGTCGACGTAGCTAGAACCTACATTTTATATTTAAACAACAGAATATAAATCATGTTCGTAGGTTCGTAAACTTACGACGGCTTTTGAAATTAGAGTAGCATGCACTCCAACTGAAATGGACGGAACTTCAAGTGACGAGAAGAGACCTTTAGGAATAAACTTTCGTATTAACACTACAGCATGGAACTGTAGACTCCTTAGTCCTTGTATCCTCGGGAATAACCCGAAACTTGACAAAGTTTCATGTGGCCGATGTGGCCGAATCCACCGCTATGGAATTTGTTGAACGTATGTACTGTTTATGTCAATGATAAATGAACACGCAAAGTCCAAGCGAATGTAAAATACGTATGAACTTTTGTAAAAGAACTTTAATCGGTTTTACTTAATACTTTAATAGTCCAATTATGCCTCCGATAAACACTTCCATTTGATTATGTTCAGAGGTAGATAACGTGTCAATGAAAATTAAAAAGTAAATTCTTAATCTATGCTTTCAATAAATCATACTTTTTAGTAAACTAAAATACGACACCATTATCTCAAAACTGTTGAACACAAAAAAAAACTTCACTCATCAACAATAGCAAGTCCAGAATCAGCCGTCAGATCGCGATACTACCATCCAGCAAAGCTAGCAATCCGCTTTCAGCGCCACAATGTCACTGCATTGTGTACCAGATAACGAACCAGTTAATATTAAATGCCTTTTTCAAACCGCTGCAATATTTATCAACAGTTCTGAATTACAGCGCTTTTGATGTGCTTCTAGTTTAAGTGCAAAAAGTGGAGACAGATAATGAAGTTATACCAATAAGCAAGCATAATCTGAGACGATAATAATTTTGCTTTTAAGTGCCACTCTAAGCTGGATTCATTCTACTTACTCTAATTCATAATTTTATTAAAAAATTAAACCATTTTACTCAATGCTGGCTGTCAATTTTCTTTAATAAAGCTATGAAGGGATCAAAAATAAAGATGGCTGACTTATCCAAGCTTAGGGAAATCTATTAATGCTATAACTGGAAGGGTGAGTGAGATTAAGAACTCAAGAGGTTATAAAAAGAAAAACCTTTGAGCAAGATTAACTACAAGGCAATTTGTTCGCTGCGCCACAAATTGCTCGCACGAGTGTGTAGGCGCTTAGACATTTGAATTCTGTTTCAATGCTTGTTAAATCTTGGTCGTATGAGTATTTGACTTGTGAAGTGTTGCTGCCTATTGTTACTACGTTTAGCACTCAATTTATTACTTAGGTCTTAGTGTAACGACCACATAGACGTCCCTTTTTCTTGAAACAACAGTACAGTTGAATTGCATATCAAAATGCATAGTAGAGTTGATTTTAGAAAACTGATAGTTATTTTGTCGGAGAACTTAGGCGTAGGTCACTTATAATACTAAAAACGAATTGATAACTCCCCCTCGATTACCTAGATGGCGCGATTTGCAACAAAAAATCTTTATTTAGGAAAAGTTTCTGCCACGGTTGCTGAAAGTCTAGCCAACATTCTTACAACCTCACATTTCAAGCTTATCCCACTTCGTACAAGCATATTACTTAAGTAAATAGTCTTCGCAGTTTCCGACGTCCCGATGAGCTGGATTGATAAAACTAGTTCAAAACAGACGTCAAGGTGGCGACAACGCTTCTGCTAACTGGCTTAATGCCAAACAGTATTGTGTACCTACGCTTATATTTTTATCTTGAAACCCGTTCTGGCTTTGCACTCCGAAATGAATGACAGCGACATACTGTTGCATATTTAAGTTTGGTTGGTATTTTTGGCTAGGCAATCTTGGGATAAATTAGGTTGGAATCAGAAAGTATAAGCCACTGTGGGCATGCTTAGAACATTAATTTACTTGTGAATACACACTCCTTTTTTTATTTAGGTGCTTTCCCTTATATTCTATGCCCATCTACTAGGTACTCCTATCTACTCTCTTATGAACCTTATCGTATGTAGGTACTACTATACATAATCCAACGCCTTATATAGATAAGTACCTACTTCTTAACCAGAATTAAATTAATGTGTAATATGAGAATTATTAACAATATCGGTTTTCCCAACTATGTTGGGGTCGGCTTCCAGTCTAACCATAAGTAAGCCTAAGTTCACATACATTTTTGAGCATGTATGTAAACTTTATACTCACTTTACTGAATAAAGATACAAGATATAAAAAATACCCTATACATATGACATCTTTTGTAGAAAATTGCCACACAACACAATACCAAAAGGCTAATTTAATTTCTAAACACAGTGGTGTTCACATAACAGCAGGTAGACCCGGAACAGGGGTCGTCTCACGCAACCTTGCCGAAGTAGGTTAATTGTACGTGTAGTGGACACTTTGTTCCTAAAGAGGTTTCTGAGGCTTATTATAGCTTATTATGTTGTAGTAAATATGCCGTATTTTCAACTGTTGCCGTTATGCTGTAGTGTTTGGGAAATGTAAGTATAGATATTTTGGTTTGGAAACTAGCTGTTTTTTCGCGGTTTTTTTACTCGTGTCTCGTGGGTGTTACTGTCCGCGGGTATTACCTTAATATAGTATAGCCTTTTTATCTCGGGAATAGTGAAGCTTTTCAACAGTGAAATAACTTTTTAAATCGTTTTAGTAGTAGCGTTTAGGATACAAACAAAAAATACACCTTTCCTCTCTAAACTCAAGAAAGTAATGAGATAAAGTACTTTTAAATACATACTAAAGTTTTTTTTTCATAAATTAACTGGGTAGGTAATATTTGTAACAACTATTCGTCATAGTTTATTCAGCAAAGTTCTGTAAATGCTAATCAAATCTAAACACTAAAAACCTTTGCAAATATAATGAACAGTTGACATTCAAATAACTTCTTCATTTTGAATAATAAACAGAACTTAAAATGTTTGATCCTACGAAAATATTTTACTAAGGAGCTTAAATCTGTTCTAATTCTTAATTAATCTTTAAAGATAAACTATAAAAGTAATTCAAGCAAAGTAGGCTTAAAATTTAAAATCAGCGCTTTTGAAGGTCAATTTCAAAAAAGGCAGCCCCAAAATCACTCGCCCTTCATCAATTTTCCTATACTTAAGGTAGCTGTTTTTTAACCATTTTTATTGCTATAATCAAAAATCAAAATTAGTATTCTAATGCCATAACGTGCATGAAAACAAAAATATAATTTAGCCGACGCAATTAAATATTATTACTGCCCAAACTTCTGTCTGGAATCCAAAATGAGACTTTTATGGTTTGTCGTTGCTTTTACGACCATTTGGCCTTACATACCATAATTATATCTTAAGAGAACAATTTCATTTTCCAAGTAAAGGAAAATGTATGAAAAAATAAAAGTAAAGGATCTTGTTTTCAGGCTTTTACGATCTGTTACGTTCTACTTTTTGTACTAAAACCTTTATTATTTGAAATTATGCCCTGTTATACATGACTAGCTTTTTACAGAAGTAAGCCTTCATTTAGAGTAAATACCTACAATAAAAATAACGGTCCATACCTCACCTCAATCTGTTCACCCATTATACTTAAAAAAATGAAAAATGTACTTACTTATTGTAAATGTAAAAAATATCTGTAGGATTAAAAATAGACTAGGATTCTTTTAAAAGATAATACATGAATCTTGCAAACACTTTGTAAGACTACCGTTAACTATACACCTCAAATTTTGCTCTTTATTAGCGTCAAGATGCAATATCTTGCGTGAGTGAGCCACGCACACAATGGTTTACATTATAGTGAAGTTATTAAGATACCTACTATTAAGGTTCTAGTAGTATTCTTTTAAGAAAAAGGGTTTAATATATACTTTACATCCAAACAACATCTACATCGGTCTGTCCATTTAAGAGCTAGAACTACTCAAACAGCACCCCTCTTTTTGCAGTGGGTATAATTTTTGATCAAAATTAGGTTACATGAAAACAACGACTAAAAACTAACCAGCAAAAGCTGCATAAAATATGCATAGAATTTATTTTTATCATATGTTACACTCGACAGCACTGAATTGGGGTCAGTCATTACAATTTTAATACAGTCTAGAAACTGTGAACGAATGCATAAAAATGCAGTAAATTTCTAAAAACCTGTAATTAACTAAAACATGAAAAATAAGACTCACTTTTTTATATAAACATGAGTTATTTTTAACCTTATGACTGAATTGTAAAATTTATTAATGGAAGTTCGTTGAAATCGCCTGTTTTTAAAGAATTTTATAATAATAGACTAGACGAGAGACTTCACTTCAATCGTTGAAGAAATATTCAAAGTACTGAGAATTTATGAGAGTGACACGGTATCATTGCTCTCGAGTGTACTTTATAAATGATTTTCTTTGAACACCAATCAGTAACATGAAAATAGCTTCCTTTGAAATTATAACTGCTTCGTATATCCGAAGCTAAAATTCTGAACAAAGATGCTAATGACAAAAAATATAAATTGCAGATAATTTTCAAACATTTGTGAATGGAAAAGCTAAATAAAAAAGCTTTGTATTTAAATTAGGTCCGACAGATATCACTCACAAACTAAATAATCCGTCTTATTTCTGTAACTATACCTAAACTGAAAATTCCTATCAGATTTCAAGCGAATATAACTTGGAATTGCCAGATTGAAACAATAAGCCGATGTAGGATGTTACCATTAGTAATATTATTAATCTAATAGTCAGTTTGAGTCAATTTGAGTCAGTTTATAATGCCTGAAAAAACTATTGTATATTGTATTTATTTACAGAATTCTTGGATCAAAATCTTTAAACACGCTAAGCTAAATTTATTATTGTGTTCAAAGTCATTCCAAATCCCAAATAGATTTAATTAAAAAACTAAAACATAAAAACTTTATTAAATAACAACGTTCTAACTTCTGAACTCATTAAATCATCTAGCAAAGTTGAACAGAATGCTATGTTGCGTGATACTTAACTACTTAGTTCGCCCTTGTTTGCCCGCATCGCCAACAGACTTATCGCTTATCTACCTTTGTTTCAAACTCAAACTAATTCAATTTCCACGCTGTCGCCTTTGAATAAAAGAAAAACAATGTCTTCAGCAATCAGATTTATTTCGTATTGAAGCTGCCATTGAATATTGAAAGAGCTTATGTTAAAATATTTACTCTTACTTTTGCGTACCAACGGTGATCCAAAATAAGGAAAAAAGGGATGATGTTATCTACTATATCTATAGATCTTTTCTCTGTCTATTTGTTGTGCCAGTTTTTAAAGTTATATGTAATTTCTAAGATATGATATCATCGACACCAATGTAAGGTTAAGGATTTACTTTTTGAGGAATCCTGAACTTTAGAAATCGTCAATTTGCCTTGACCAAGGTGCTAAACGTCCATCTCTTCTTTATAAGAGAAGAAGCCTGAATTCTGTAGCAGAACGACAAATAATATATACCTAATAAGTGTGTAGTAAGTGGACGGATGGGGCGAAATTATTGCTCTGTATAGCTTCATTCCATCATATCGGCATTTGAATAGCTATCACGTGTCATAATACCTATAACGGATTAGATCGCCTTAAACGATATTATTGGCTGAAACCCGCAAACAGGGTAACTAGGAATGTTGTCGACCTTTACATCTTTATAAATTATTCACTTCGTAAAATTCACGACGGAAGGAATGGTGAGCGGAGACGCCATCGGGCAGGTAGGTCAGGAACCCTCTGCTATGTCAAATACATACGGTACCAAAAATGACAGTTATGAGTGAACTAACGAGGATTTTGCCGACGATTTCTGTTTTTTACAAAAAATAGGTGGGTTCGAAAAAAGGCGTGTAAAGGCGGAGACAGTAACATATGTACCTCGTCTCTCGAACATCCGTATTTTGGTGATGCTACTTTCATAGTACATTGTTCGTTTTGCCACCTCTGCTCGTCATTTTGTTCTCCATGTTAAAATCCCTGTTACGTGAAAGTGGTCTGCACATTGCTAAATAATTCAACTATGGCGATAAGCCCTCTGAAGTTATGTAGATGTACAGGAGTCATCCACTTTGTTCTTTTTGTGGCAGACGACTTCTCTCTGGGTTTTATTATCACCATTTTTCTATGGGATTAGGTTTTTACTGAGTATTCAACAGTAATTTCTAAGTGCTATAAACGTGCTTCACTATTTCATATGCAACGTTTGTAACCATTAAAGATATTAATTTTATTACATAAGACAAATTGCTACCAATAAAAATACCAAAACAAAGATAGACATTTTCCTAATCTCGGAAGTCACAAACCCTGAACGTTTGTTAAGGAAATCTTGTTAATATTTGATACGAAATAACATAGAGATTTTCCTCGTCCATTAAGGAGAACTCTCGTCAATTGAGGACGTTGCTTAAGGCTGCTTAATTACTATTTAACAAGAATAATTCCAACAGAATCACATTTTGAAAACTGTCTGATATCTCGGCGTCCTACACGTGCTTCAATCAAGACGACCTTAAGTCCTCTCTTGGTCTAAACGGCTTGTTTTTCGATATTCCGAGTCATTTGCAGGAGACTCGTAAAATACTCTAAATCGACTATTTGATTGTTGATAAAAATATGCGAGTCTCAGAGGCGGCCCCTTTCCTACAAAAAAGAAGTTTAAGTTTATCACAATCACCTTCTTCCTTCTTGAAGTCCTTTATAAACATACAACTTTTTGACTTAACTAATGCTTAAAAATTCAATCTTGTTGCTCACCCGAATTGAATGGTCTCAGAGTGTATCAGAGCATAACGCTAGTTATCACTCTTGTACAACGTCCGCTAAATCAATGACAAGGAAACCTAAAGAACCATTATTTTGTGGCACTTTTTCCAATGTTACGACTAAATATAACGGTTCTTGTATGTTTTGTCTGTGTGTCTGTAAACTATTGTCTTGGTTTATGCAATCGGTTTATGGTAAGAGTAAAGCTGATTAATCTGATTATTGTCTACTTATGAGACAATTGTTCAGTAAGATGACTGCTTAATTTAGAATAGCTCGTAATAATATAACCCTATAATTTTATTCTTGGCCCTTCTTAGGAAGGGGTGTTTTTATTTTAGAACTAATTCACAGTTTTTTTGAGTACAGAAAACTATTGTTATCCATTATAGCGGTAATACTGTTTAGTGTATATAAATAAAGGATTTATTGTTGTGTGTTGGAATCAGTCTGAAAATCAAAGACAAATTATAATCTAAAATTACTCAATATTTTCCATCCCGTTTTACCAAAATCATACAGATTGTTATAAAGATATATCGAAATACTCGGCGAAATATCGTTCAATAGAAGGAAAATGGTTCCAGAATCTATACATACATTATTGGAACATATTATTCTTTCGACTTTATTAGATTTGCAACAGTCTGACGTTCTGACGTTCCATTCCTTTGTTAACGTTGTAAATTCAGTTATGTCACATTGATTTCGGTTTTTGTTTTCGAAAATAAATAATAGTAGGTATGTACAACCTACTGACCTACTATTTCTTGTGCGCATCTGTGGTGGAACAAAATAGTTACCATTTATTTGAGTTAGAGATCCGGTAATAATGTCAAATAGTGTGTGGTTAAAGATATAACTACCAATTTCCAAGATTTAAGGTTTCAGTGTTGTGTAGGTATAATGTGAATTAGTTTTAAACCTAAAAGAATATTTAGGTATCCAAGTTACGTTCGCAAATACACACACACGTTCAAGATTACCTATATATGTGCATGCATCCACAAAATGCATAGGTGCTATGTTTATGTATGCTATATGAAATATTCTATCGATTTTTTATGAATAATTTAGTTAAGTATTATTGCTTAGAAAAATAATTCAGACGTCACAGATTTGTGTGTATCAAAGTGAAATGAGGAAACACAAGCGAGCCTGATCACGATGACAATCAGCCATTATTTATAGAATATTGTCACAATGAAAACTTTTGCTAAGTTTATTACAAAATTTTAAGTAAGTAAGTATACTTAAAAACAAGGAATGTGCAAGCTTCAATATACCTAGTAGAATTTAAAAAAAAACTTTCATAAATCAATTCACTCATTCATCAATTAATTCTTGTTAATATTAAAATAAAAGGAATTTGTTTGTTTGTTAAGCTTTCGCCCAGAAACAGCTGCACCAATTCCAAAAAGTATGAATATATGAGTAGGTACCCATTACCTACACACAAGTAAAAATCGTTACTTACCCAAGTGCACTGAAGAAAGAAATAGGTAACCTACCATTTAGTGGGTGACGTTATAGTTCTGTCTGGACCCTTTCAGATGTCGCAGGCAAAATCTTGTATTACGTATAGGGAATAAAATATGCAAGTTCTTTAAAAATGGTTTTCATACAAACTTTTTATCATTGTTAACGAAGCAGATCTCGTTTGCAATAATTTATTACTTACTTACAGACACCAAAATAACCAACCACCGCTAAAATTAGATACATATCAAATCGTCTAGACAGTGCAGTGTAGATTTCACTTTAACAACGAATACCAATGCGATTAATATCGACCTCAGGCTACATTCGATGTATCGATTATTTACTATCGAGATATAAATCGTGACGTGAATCGCCATCACGATTAAAGTCAAACGGTAATCGGTATTGTAGCTATGTTAAGCTCCTCAATAAAAATAAGGTGTACTCCATTTTTGTAGGTACTCCATTTTTTGGACGTAACAATCTGGATAGAACTTACACATAAATACCTACAAATTGAAGAGAAAAACAAGTGTCTATAATTGTTTACTTAGTAAATAACCTTAGTAATTGTTATGAGCGACTTATTATTAATAAACAAGTTTGTATATTCAATCAAATACATAAGGAGTAGTTCGACGATATCTTACACGAAGTACTGAAAATAAACTGAACTATCATAATGTTGTAGTCAGTATGTTATATATAGCCAATAAGTTCAATACTGAATAAAGTTCTGTCTCCCTTAAATAACATAGAAAATATAATAAATAACATTACGTTAAATAAAATAAAAAACTACCTTTATGTAAAAAAGTATCTAATTTTACAAATTAATGAAAGTTAGAATATACATGTACACGTACCCATAAAGTTGCTTTCATTTCAACATAAACGAATACAGTATTTATGATTTAATTACCAGTAATGTATGAACATCTAAAAATAACTTACAGGTCCCATTCACATGGTTAACCAACAATTTATTTTTACACAGTCATCGTCAATTGGCTTTCAAATAAAAAAAATTTTGATAACCATTCATCAATAAAAAGCTTGTAAAACCGGTAACTTTGTATACGTACGTCAATGCCTAAAAAATATTACACTAATATTGTAAAAGCGAAAGTTTTCGAGTGTTAAACGGATTTGATTGAAACTTTGCAGTAACAGAGTATTTTCCCGCGGTTTCACTCGGGTCCCGTAGGAACTCGTATCGTACCCGGATAAAATAGAGCCTTTTGTTACTCGGGATTTTTTCATTCAGTTGTTCCGGAGCCTTTTGAGTACAAACAAACAAAATAATGTTTCCTCTTTAATTATTACCTACCTACAGATAAACGTCATAGGCCTATTATTATCCTATTGCGGGTAATAGTACCCTCGGGACCCAGGTAAAACCGTGAGAGGAAGCTTGTATTTATAAACGTGGGCAGAGAAGGCGATTGATAACTGTGCCAATGGATTGATCGAAACTTTAAAAGTGAAAGCCACCCAAAGCAAAACAAGTTCCGTTTTGTTGGACGCACTTCAAACTTGTGACTGTGTTGCACAATGGACGAGCGGAATTTTTAAATAAATGACAATCGGCCAATCCCTTGCCTCTGACATATTCAACTAAGTGTCATCGCACACTATAGACTAAACAGTCGGCCAATAGTTGGCCGGGCGGTTGGAAAAATGTTTTTATTTAGATAAGTAATCGAGAATTTAATAAGGCGGCCAACTTTCCGAAAACTGAATGCGGGACTTAACCTTCCGTGAAAAAGGGGGGGGGGAAGGGGGCATTGAAAAATGATAAAATGAAAACCGTAAGCAAAACGCTATAATTTAACCTATCAATATCTTGTCACAGCGTGCACTAATGTCTTATTTTCAAAATCATTAGGCCTCACGAGTTCAGTAGAAATAAAGAGAACGAGATTATATTATAGGTAATCTGTGTTCCTGCACCGTTGAGCGTGCGCGCAGGTGGGTGTTGTGTAGAAGCGTGGTAGAAAAATAGGGATGCGGGACATGCGGGACGCATACAACGTTTTGCGGGACTATTTTACTAATAATTTCAAAACGGGATATCGTCAAGCATTGCGGGACGGTCCCGCAGAATGCGGGACGGTTGGCCGCCTTAGAATTTAATCAAAGTTTTCAGGTATACCGACCAAAACCCTGATACTACCTATATATCGATATAGACCTATTTCTATACTTATTTTTTGTGAACGAAAAAACTGTTGGCCGACTAAAAGTTGTAGTGTGCGGATACTCTAATAAGTCGTGTCATAAAAGAATAGAGAATTTTACACATATGAAATCAAAGAAATAAATAAAGCGTCTGTGTTCGAAAAATGCAAATACGAGATTACTGTTTTGAAGTCATAATTTTCTTTGATATTCAAAAAATCTTTAAACGCATTCTGTTGAGTCTGAGTTTGAAACCAGATTTTAAATCTTATATAAATTAAAAATTGTGTTCAATGTCGTTTAGTTAATAATCATTTTTTACTCGAATATTCTGCTTAATTAGCTTTTTAAAAAAGAAATAATAATCTAAACCAAATATAACTTTATAATTTTCGTTATAATCTTAATACGTTATATTTATAATAATATTTCAGACCAAAATACGCTTTCTAAAGACATTAATTACCAACAAACTTATTTTTAGTTTCATTATCTTTTCTAGAACTTAATTTCTCTAATTATAGTTCTTTAATTATATTTTTTAACATTAATAACTTAATTACAACAAAAGTAAAGTTCCTTTTCAAATCCCGTATATTACTATTATTTCACTTCACAGTTGATTCAATAGAAATATAATTAAATATAATCCATTATATTTTATTGGACATCTTTACTTGATTGCCAGATTGTAGAATTGGAGTAAAAGAAAACAAAGACAAAAGTTTTTTGACATATACTCGTACCATCTGTATTTGCCACACGCAGTAAGTATTTAGTAATAATACATGACACAAAAATGCACATGTATCTGGGTGACAGTATTGCCGGTTATCCAACTGGTTTTCCTAATGTCGGAAGAATGCAACACTATGTGAAAATTATACGGAAATTAACTTTAAGTATCGGTATCGGGTTGCCCAGGTTACTAGGAAAATAACTAGGCTGATGATGAACCTAAAGTATTAATCATGCACTACTTATGTTAAGTTCATTTTGTAATACACGCATAATTTATTAAATAGATTTGATTGTTTTACTTTTTTGATTATTTTAGTTTTATTTATGCCTCAGAACACAAAATTTGTTGTATAAATGCCTATAACAAGGGTATAGTTTCTTAGTTTCTTTTGTTCAGCTATTAAAATTTTTTAATAGTGAAAGACATCTTTAGTTATGATATAGAACTTTACTGAATCACGTGTAGGTATTTTATCAAGCCAGAATTTTTGAGAAATTAATTTATTCACGTAAAAATGTACCAACAGCATGTAGTATTATCAGACCAGTAGACACCTCTATAATATCTGCAATTCACTGAACAACTCAACGTTATCATTCACACAAAGGCGGACAAACAAACAAGGTTGCAATTTCGCAAATCGGTTAAACTAATATAATTGGATCGAGTTAACTAAACAGGCTGTTAAATCAGACGTGCATTAATTACAGGCTGTTGGTAATTGACAATTAGCGGGCCGATGCTGGCCGGTGATGGCCGATGGTGGCCGACACTGGCCGATGATGGCCGATGCTGGCCGATGCTATACGATAGCTGTCGACGGATTCTGAACAATGCGATGATTTGTGAATAGACTAGCTGTTGCCCGCAACTTCGTCTGCGTGGGCAATATAGAATCGTTATTACGTATAGTGCGTAAGTAATTTTCACAGGAAACAGCTATAATCTATGTCTATATGCTTTGAGTCTGACAAAGCTGTCATTTGTACATTTTCTGCAGCTGCTGTGACTAATCAGAAGCCAGAAAGTCTGTCAGTCTTACCATGGATAATGTCTTGTAATGTGACTGGATTGAAGAGATCAGATAGGTAGTCGCTCCAAGCAAAATATTGGTACTCGAACAGATTCGGCGACTGGAAGCCAACACCAACATAGTTGGGGAATAGCTGGATGGATGATGAAATGAGTCATCATCATCAGCAGGCGCATAGGGTAGGATAGTTTCACTTACTCACTATGGTAAGGCTGACCCCACATTAGGCGTGCGCGATCCTCGGGCGTGTGAGTAGCGCGGGCGTCGCGAGGGCGCTGCGTGAACATCTCGTTTTGCTGCCCTGCGGCATGTGTGAAGAGTGCAAGCGACGCGCTCGAGGCGAGCACGCGGCGCTCGAGTTGCGTTCTTACCCCTTCGCCCGCTATCCCCGCCGCCCGCTAAACGCCTTAGCAGTTAAACGTCAAGGAGAGCGGCGCGTGCGCGCCGCGAGCGCGCTACAAATGCCGCAGGGCAGCAAAACGCGACGCTCACGCAACGCGCTCGCGACGCACGCGCGGCGCCCGCGCTACTCACACGCCCGAGGATCGCGCACGCCTAATGTGGTGGCCTAAGCCGGGACTCCACCGAAATGTTTGCATTAGTTCACGAATAGGCAAAATGTACGTATCTGAGAGAGTCCACTTCATGTGTTCGTACTTGAAACCTGCAGTTTTGCCAAGATTTTCAAAATGTACGCTCGCAATTCGTCATTTCTTGGTGGAGCCAGCAAATCAAAAGAAACATAAGTGTTGTATACTGTGCGTCACTACCGCACACTGGGAAAATTTCGCTCTTGCGGAGGACGTTTATATACCATATTTTGTGTCACACGTAAACAGGACGACAGTAAGTATCCACCGAAACACTTTCAAAGATCTGATGAACGAACAAATTAGACCTGACTTGGTCACCTGGGGCCAATCAGAGCTCTATGAAGCGATAATACGCTTTGGCTCCTACTGTTATTGTGGTTTCTGAAAATTTATTCACCTCATTCAACGATGAATGTAATTCTGATGGTACTATTAAGAACACTTGCTTAGCGCAGAAGCTGACGTTGGCAGGTCAACTCTTTTGACTTCTCGAATAGGATACCATTGGTTTTTGTGCAATGCACGCCTGCAATGCATTCTGGATTAGGATAGGATATAGGTGGATAGGATTTGCAACAGAGAACAATTCTGTCTTTGTAATTGAATGATATCAAACGTAGTTTTATATAAAAGGTGTTTTTTTAGACTTGGCTCGGGTCTAACTGAGACTGTTCGTAATCGTGAACAGTGTATTAATTGCGATCGGAAGTTGAAAGTAAGCATGTCTCTGGTATGCGACGCGTATTTTGTACGTTTTCAGACGCGATAAGGCAGCTCCCATTTCTTATCTGCACTTTGTATCTGGGCTGGTTTTTAAAGCTACAGAAGCCTACATTATCTCACGCTTAGCAGCGCTTGCGAGAGATAGATCCTGATTTCTTCTAGGATTAAGTTTTCATATTTTCATCAGAAAAAATAATACTACTCACTCAAAGTAATTTGTTTAAGGCCACCACATTAGTGGAAGATAAGCTAAACTATATTTATGAAAAAATCCTGATATGAACTCCATCTGTAACTTTAAATTATAATTAATTGTTCCACTAAAGTCATCATTTTTGACATAATGTTCAAAAAATAATTTAGATGGCACCGTTTTAAATTTGGCTGAGATCTATTAATTTTCCTTTCATCAAGGTAATAATTATAGTTGGATTTTGATGTGGCACGGCAAACTGACAAACACTATTGAAATGTCTATCGAAAAATTACACTACGTGTTAAAATATGGTGAATTACGGAAAATACACAACTCCATCTATTGAAATAATAGTATATAAAGAATGTAAATGGTAATTCATTGTTATTTACCACCTCGCTTCTTGATGTATTTTATTTACCACAGATGGAGCTACTTTAACCTGTACTGTTTTGTCAAACAGATTGCGTGTCGTAATATTTTACATCTTGAATTCACTAAATTAATCATATCTTTTGATAGAGTGAACCGATTTCGATGAAACAAAGCCTAAGTAATACCCCAAGTTACGTAGAACTTTTGTATATAAGCAAAGTCTGCATTAAATTCGTAGATTTTACGTGAATCCCGAACAAACAATCACTTTCTACAGATTTATTATATGTATAGATTTGATTGTTACAGAGGCAGTGTGAATAAGGGTCGGTGGATTTTAACATTATTGAATGTTTAGCCTTTTTACCATTTTGCTTTATCCGTCAGCTTGAGGAAACCACTTCACGCATTCGGTAAAAATTCCCGTTCAATAGTTTTTGCGTAAATTAAACACAAGCAAACATTCAAGTACCTACGTAAACACTTGTTGTTAACTTTGTAAAGTTTTACTTATAATTAATTAGAGGGGTGCTTGAACGAAGAAGAATGGAAGACACAGTAATTAGGTTGTCAAAGCTGGAATAAATTCTAAATTCAAGAAATAAATACCTTCATATTCATTCAGTTTACAAATAAATAAATAAGACTAGCAAATAAATTACCTTATACCGTCAAGAATAAATAATGATGAATAAGAAGACAAGTGCAGCATTCAATTTCACTATACACACAATGTTCAAAGTAATTTCATACTCTTTGCATCTCCCAACAAAAGTGATAAAAAGAGAATTTCAAAACATCGCCAAGTGAACTTGGAATGTTTAACCAACTGGATATGCCAAGAGCGCAAATCTCTATGCAAAAAAATCTCTCAATTCACACTCGGGGGACAAGAGAACGCAATGACACGTATAGGTATAGCCTGGCCAGCTCGTTAGTGGTGTCAAGTTAACGTGTGTAGGAGTGTTTGTAGGATTGTCCCTGGTCCTAGAATTACTCCCGCTGTCTCTGTCCCGCTCCTCGAGTGGACCATTGGAGTGTCTCTAACAAGCTGCGCAAGTTGTAGTAATAAATAGTTCACTAATGCATTTTAATCACATACTCATACGTCAGCATAAAGTCGATGCAGACGTGTACAGTTCAATACCACTGGCGGTCTAATACTTTTATCAGAAGGTAAGACAAGGCAAAGGCGTATCCAGTTTGTTAATTGCTCTGAGTCTCTGAACATCAGAGTATTGTACACGAAATAGAAAATTTTCAATTTGTATTTTCTCGTTTAATCTATTGCGGTCGCCGCTGTATTATACGTTTAAATTCCACTTCAGAAGATGAAAAATAAAATAAAACAAAAAGGTTCTGATATCTATTGTATTATCTAGACTTGTACAATAATATTGTGCTATTAATATTTAATGAAACCTTTGAATATTGTTTCTTCAAATATAAATAACTAAAGTATCTATTTATTTTAATCGTCTGATATTTATTTTCTTTCTAATTGGAAATATAAATAAAAGGCTCTAATAGATGAAATAGAATAGAATAGCTCGATCTGAAAATTATTAATAATATCGTCAATCAAATGCACATATCTACAAAATAAAATATTAATTACCGTCAGCGAAAACATCTGCTTTCCCAAACCTCAGCCATCAAAATCAGCTGCCATACATAAATTGGTCGTGAACAAAAAACTTGCACTCTCATCCACAACACGTCATACACAACGCAACCACATAATTGTACTTATTATTTCCACCTTGCAACATTTCCGCTCACTGTTTTTGCATGAGACGTGAAATTTCCATCAAAATAATAATAAAAGTCTTAAGAGTCACACTGCAAACTTTAAGTCGGCCGATAGTTTGGTTAAGCTCATAAGCCAATATAAAGATGAATGGTATTACGTACATTGCAAAGGTCATGTATTTAGCCAGTATCAAACTGAGTGAAAACTTTGATTGGAATCAAGATTTATAAATAAAAAAACTATCAGTTCAACTGTCGGCCCACTGTTTAGTCTGAAGTGTGCGGCTACTCTTAAGAGAGCGACGGTGCCTCGCAGTCACTTGCTGTAGCCTCTTGGTCCACAATTACATACACTTTCACTATTTGGGCACTCGAAGTAAAAATCTCTCGTTTTTACACCGTCTACTCACCTAAATTCGCGGCCGCCAGTCGCGAACGCCGACGGAAGATTTATCGATATTAAACGCACCAAATGTCAGCCGTACCTACTTATTTCCCCGGAGAATAAAACACGTGTAACTTAAAAATTACATTTATTTACACTGCTAAAATAACTGTTTAATATAAGTCGGTACAGGTTCTATCATTCACAGCTTATAATAATTTAGAACACGATATTAAAAAGTGTTACAGAGCAACAAGATTTCTATCCTACTACTCGACCCAAACTTAATATTTATTTATCCTTCAATAAAAAACCAATTGCGCTGTAAGTAATGAATAACCTAAACAAACATATCACAAATCAAATAAATAGATTGAGCAATAAAACTAAAGGTAACTATAGGATCGACCGTACGGTCGGACTCATATGAGAAAATATTCGGGGCCGACATAGGACCCGCATTTAGGGAAGTCGGGGGGCGCTTGAACGAAATCACTTTGTTCGCCTACTTTGAGAATAAAGTCTAGGCCTCTGGTCCAGTGAGAGGATCTTTCGTCTCTCATCATCCAGAAGCCAGGGTTATCAGCCTTAAAACGTAGTGCGACTGCTCCGTACTTCGGCACTACTATGGTGTCTTTTCGTACTGGGTCGACAAGGTTCTTGTCGAATAATGTGCCTTCTTCGTTCATCTTCTTGATGGTATCTCTGTCGTAACTCCTGCTGAGTTCCCGCATGCCGACCACGTAGAAGCTGTAGCCGTGAAGGTGGAATATGTGGTCGGATTCTCCACCTGCAATGAAAAGGGAAACTTTATAATCCGTGTATATTAACCGATATTGGTGAACGTAGGAAGAGAGTAAATGCATTAACAGTTAATTGGCATTCTATGCTGAACATAATTATGAGCAATATATGTGATTGACGTTTACAATGAACATAAAGTGGTTATGCCCTTTACTTTTACTTGTGAGTGCTATTACGACTAATTCTAAACTTTCTCTACTTATTATTGATTGATGCTTCTATCAATAATATTATGTTATGTATCTACTTAAGATAACCAAATGTCTTAATCAGATATTTTCTTAGTCAAATATTCATGTTTTCGTGTATTCAATATTTCCAGTGTGCTAGTTGTTCACTAATATTATTCAACTTATATAATGCGTATTGCTATAATTAAACTACAATCAACATTACATCACAATATAGTTTGCATAAAGTTAACCTAGAAGATTCTACGAAGCTTGGCCTAAAAACATTTTAAATGTAGGTAAGTAAATCGTTCTTCACTTGTTTTCCATTGATATAAAGAGTTTAATATACAATGTAAGTACATGGAATAAATGAAAGCTGACAATTGGATGTTCTTCTAATTAATAATGCAAAGAACCACTAAAATACGCCTTTCATATTATTTGAACATTTCGTGTCTTGTTCGAGACACATGTCTTTGTGATTTTAACAGTCGTTTCCCAGACGGCTGTGAATAAATCAAAGCCGCCCTGGTTCACACGTTTGTATAGACTCCAACGAAATACGAACAAATGTATAAATAAATATTTCACGTCTTTTGTGGTTGTTATTTTGAAGCTAGAAAGAAGTAATGCTTATTCTAACAAAGTATTCCGCTGTAAAGTTTTCTTCCTACTGACGGCCGTTCCAGAAAGGTATTTATTTGCTGAATCGCTTACATAGCTTAATTTTGTCAGTAGCCCCATACAAGCAATATCTAATTCCTATCTCTAGTAAGCAAAACAATATATAGATAAAATATTGGGAACGGCAGTTAGTTGAGGTCAGCATCCAGCTGAGCACCTAACTAACTAGGTAACAGAGTTAGCAGTTTTTAGATAGACATTTGTCTAACCGTAACGACTTCAAACTTTCAACCGAAATGTTTGAGTTTCATGAAAAGTAATTTCATCTGTAAACCAAACAAATCGTGGCTGTAGGAACTTCCCTTCTGGAAAGGCTTGCTCAGATTAGACAAACTTCACATCAGCCTAGCACATTTCACAGAATGTAGATGAGTACCAGTGTTTTACAAGGAGCGACTGCCTATCTGACCTCCTCAACCCAGTTACCCGGGCAACCCAACACCAACCAAGAAACAACTGCAATAAACATTCTGTCTATTTACTCGTGTTGTTACTAAGGTATCTTCTAGTCTTCCACCAGTAAACGAAACTGTTCTATAATAAACACAATTAAAAATCTTAATTAGGTTAATGAATTCAGTGAAACGTGACATCTTGGATATTTAATTAGATTACGCTGAGCCGACCTCGCCCATTCGGTTAACTTTATGTCCGGTATGGTTTAAATAATTATACGAGTTAACTAGCTAAATGATGTCCCCGACGAGATATAAAAGACAGTTAAATATAAGCTGGCGATGTGGAATGGCTTTTCCGTCAATGTGTTTCTGTGAATTAGTGAGACAAGACTGATTTAAAAATATGCATTTTTTCACGCTATTTCTTTAACTACAAAAAAAACCCTTAAACTTGTGAATGATGTTTGCAATTTATTGTTGTTGTTGTGTGTTTTATTAAAATTGCTGTAGCTTGTTTTATTTATAAAAGTCCAATTAATTGCAAGTATTCATGTTTTTTTCCATAGCATGAGGTATTGTTATGAAGTTCAAACGAATACCACTATAAGGCTGGTTCATTTTACAGAAAACCCTATAATTACAGCTCATGGTAGCAAAGTAGGCTCTTTACATAACAGATAAATACCACGGCTACTACTAACAACAGTTACTTTGGCCCGAAACTAAATATACCATGCAAAACCAACCGCAAAAAAGTGAAGTAAGTAGAAAAACTAGGGCACTTTTCACAGTTGCGAAACTAGTGACTGAATGACTGACTTTTATATAAACAAATTGTTTACACGTTTAGAAGAGACTTTATATTATGAGCAGTCATGGAAGTCAGAATCAAGCCGAGTTAGTTACATTAGGGTAGTTAAATACTTTTTTGTCCATCGGTTTTATTCGTTGTTTTGTGCCTGGCCGGACAACTATTTAAATATTGTTCTATGTAAAAAGAGTAAGCATTAGGTTTTGATATAAAAAATTGTCACTTCCGTAGCCGGTCCCTATAAGTTATACCAATTCGTAGGCCGGGTTAAGATCAATGAGCTACCCATATTTCATTTTATGGATATAACATTCGTTAAGAGGACTAAATATATTCTAGTAAATCCAGGAAAAACGCTAGATTATAACCAACACAATTTGCACGTAATATTTTCCTCTGCAGTAATAACAGCTATTAGATAAGTTCAAACAATTTTATAGCGTAACATAATAACGCTCAATTAAATCGAGAAAGTCTAGCCTTACAATCATCATTACTAATTCTCTTTGTAAACCTACCTCTCTGAAGGCATTATATATTGTATTGGAAATTAACCAACGTAGACCCGGCGTCTATTGATAGCAAGGCAGGATTTTTAGACGACTCAAAAGTTGAATTTCTTCATAAGTTTTAGCACTTTTAAGATATTTATATGTATTAAACAAAGGACTTTAAAAGGGTCCTCCGAGAACTTATCCTGTACCCTTATGAAAAGTATCCTATCTTCTTAGCCAGGGCTACCAATTTCCATAAGTCCTAAATTCATTTCAGCCGTTTCACGTGAAAGCGTAACAAAATAAACTAACAACGAATTCACTTTCGAATTTATAATATTACTTAGTAAAGATTCGACTCCGATAAATACCTTGCCGACCCGTGCCGTAAATTGGTGCCCGGTTTTACTTGAAAACAAAATTGTTGAATGATTGATTAAGATATTCTCCTAGAGTAATAACCCACACCGCAGACTAAACAGTCGGCCGACGGGTGCCCGATGGTAGGAAAAACTTTTTTTTTACTTAATTCAATCAATGTTTTTGTCGGTCTGATACCAGCTATATACCTGAGCATTGTTACTTGCGTACTTCCATTCATCTTCATACAGATTTATGAACTCCAACTAACTATCGGCCGACGAAAAGTTTTTAGTGTACGCTTACTCTAAGATATTCTCTTACCGTGATTGATATTGCTAGACTGACTGTTAGGTTTCCTATTCAGAAGTTGCAACTTCATTTACAATATTCTGTTACGTTTGCTGGGAAAACTAGATAGAATTGCGCAAGCAATTGTTTAGCTCGGCTATTATTTTGTTTGCGATCAAAACATCACACCTGTGCGATAGTAGAACCAGACAGTTGTAAAGACAATATTATTACTTATGTAATTTAGTCTGAGTATTCGCTAAGTACAGTTGAGGATTAATATTATAGAGCATTCTGTTTTTACTCACTCATTCAATTTTATTCAGAAAGCTTGGCGGCTCGTAACGGATAGCGTAAGTATTGATCATATTTTAAAATGTGCAGAATATTCATCTTTTATATCAAACTTTATACTTGTCATTAAAGACTCTTTATTTTAAGCTCCATTTTACTTGAATTTTCCGTATTCTGATTACAATAAAACTCGCTACACCATAAATCACCATGATAAATGACTCTGGTACTTGTGTTACACACATCGGCTGCATATCGAAACTCATGCAATGCTTATTAGGTCAGGTTAGGCTGCCATCAGGCTGGCTCGTGCTAGGTACGTAATTTATTTTTTCAACATAATAAAATAAAGTGAGTCTTATTGTCGTGTCCTAAAGTTTAACTTCAAATGGTGTGTCAGTTGATCCTAATTTGAATGATTTGATAAATTATAGTCGTGTAAGATAGCTCGGTCTAAACTAGCTATTACCCACCTATACTGAGGTATATACAATCTTACCTAAGAATATTTTGCACTATAAAATACAATATCATAAAGAACCTCAATCCAAAGTATGATAGGAAACATCTGACAATTTCAATCGCCATAGTTTTCATTGGATAGTTGCATAATAAATATTATGTACTTGTACTTGGTTGAAAGTTTCAGTAAAATAAATGACCAGCTTTCAAAGGGCGACCACAAGCGCAAATGTCATAGTACCATATTTAACCCCTGGGCTTGTTTCATTTTAAAAACATAAAAATTACGCCTTCAATGAATAGGTTAAAACATTTGCCAAGGACTATAAATAAGGCCGTAATGTTTCGACAAACGATTTTCAACACTCAAACTATTTGCCAATCTTTGTTCCTTCACTTAAGCCTTACTTACATAATTACCATAAGCGGTATTATGTTAAGGTTAATATTGACGTTTAAGCAAACTTAACACAAGTACCGTTTCTAACTTTCGGTGATGGAAAGTGGAAACTTTAGACACAAACTGCCTAATAAGGAAACTAAGTGTGTACCTTATGTACTCTTTGAAATATGTACGTAAGGCTTATAACTACGTAAATCCGTTGGTCTCGTAATTATGGGCTTAGAAGATTAGTGCGGAAAGCTTGCAACCTTCCGCGTTTCTGACTGTCTTATCATACTGAGACTTCAAAGAACATTTGTCTGCAAATACTGAGTAAGGTTTTTCGTTCAAATAAAAACTATTTCCTATATTCTATTCAGAGTACTGATAGCTTTCAATCGAGCTGCAAACATATCGAATCGGATTGAGATACGAGTTTCGATTGTTATCGAAACGCTCATGTGTCGCACGTCGGTTAGAAAATAAATCAAATAAATAGCAACCTACAGATATAACCACTGTCATTCTAGGCTTTGATAAAATATTAAAGACGTTATTACCAGAAATTGTGTATGATTTATTTAACAATACCTTCGGAACCTTTTTCAGCGCAAATCTTTGAAGGTAATTTTTCTTAGGCAATTTCTTGTGCCTAATGTTATTTTCATAACGTGGTATTGGAATATTATCAGAATTGGCACTTCTTTTACATCACTTTCTATTTATCTACATATGTTGTATGAAAACTTCAAAATTATATAAAATATACCTAACATATATAATATATATCCAAAAAATGTTCTGGCATTGGCATATATACTTATGGCAAAATAACACAGACGAGGTCGCAGTTGACCATACATGGTTATCAAAACGACATTGGCTGTCTCAAAATTGGATAGAAAAGAATCACTAACTTTGCAACTACTAGGTATAACCTGGCGTCCCTTTAGGTTTAAGGAAAGTATTTCTTATTTAGATCGACACTTTATGAAAGTACAGATAGTTCATGTAACGAGTAGATATCAACCAGCTTAGCAGTTACAGTCGATAAAGAAACACTACAAACAAATTAAATGTAAAGCCTAAAAGCCATAAAAACTTTCACAAGCTTATTTGCCGACCATTTCCTTACCACGATGTTATACAATTAAGTTGAAACGTTAAACTTTAATGTAGCAGTATAAAATGTCTGGTTGCAATTCTAGCTTTTAACGCGCCAGTCGTTTCAAACATGGCTTCTATGTGTTTTTGCTGTAACCATAGTTGTTCGACTGCAAGCCATAGATAATCGTGCTGTGGTTTGAGGTGCTCCCTACATAGATTCAATATAATTAGCCAATATAGATAATTGCTCAATATTACGATAAAAACCATACGTATCTAACTATATTGGGGTCGGCTTCCAGTCTAACCGGACCCAGCTGAGTACTAGTGCTTTACAAGGAGTGACTGCCTATCTGGCTTCCTCTAACCAGTTACCTGGGCCACCCCTAGGTGACACTGGTTGTCGTTTTTGACAGGTTAGTCCTTACCAACCTTTTTTTTTAAAGTATGCTAATAAAATATTGTTCGTTAAAAATCATTGCGTAATCTTTATTATTAAAACTATACGTAAATTTTGCACAATACTGCAATAGTGAGCAATTATATTGTGCGGTCTAAGGACCACCTTATAAATAACAGCAAAGTGTTATGTCATAAAATTACCCTGACATAAATGCGTAGCAGTAGGTAATGTAATCTAACTATTCACTCTTGTTACATTACTTAAGATTACATAGAATCTTTAAAGCAAGTTCTCAATTGCAATTTGAATAAGTGATTTCAGATAAACCTTTGTGGAAATGCCCAAAATGGTCGCAAAATAATGTAGTGGTCTAGTTTGTTATCTATTAAATGGGTAACTTGAAAGCAAAACATATCTGAATAGAAAGCGTGTTTTCTGCTATTAATATTAATTTCACTGATAAAAGGCTAAATCAGGCTGTGAACACATTTTTAGTACCTAATAGCTACTTTTGCATCAATACAGTTTCCAACGTTGGCAATATCACTAATAAATCATGTTCCATTAAACTGGGAGAGTACAAACTGTTATCCAATGCAGCCATTTACCTTATAATTCAATAATGGCATATTGGGTAGGCTGCTGATGTCCAAAATGGTTGGGACTTATTAGAACAGACTAATATGGATGGCTGTCTACTACTGTACACTGTGTCGAAATCATTCTCCCTACCTCAGAAGCATTTTACTTCACCATAACTAGTAGATTTTTCGCCTATTTTCTCCGAGCGGATCGTAAGGGAAGAAGACAAAATAATCGACAATTCAACGATGAACCTGAAATCATTTGACAGGTTTTTGGCTCTCGAAAATCCGCTGGTGTGAAATCGTGTTACTTATATATAAACAACTTAATAAGAAGAATAGCTATTAAAATAAATTACCTTGATCAAACATAACCAGTTCCACAGTAGACCCTAGAGGTACATTCTTGACATGCACACACTCGTCTCCATGGCCCGGCTCCTTGGGACAGAAGGCGTTGGCTCCCACATCATCACCCTGGGTCAGCAGCGGTGATGCTGGGTATGTGAAGCGATGCCCGTCTGTTTGGCCCCAACTCTCTGGAACAAGGCAGGTGAAGGTGAAGGTTTATCGAGTAAAAAGTGTCTTAAATTTTTGGGATATGTTTTATAATTTGTTTGGCAGTACAGAATACTTCGAAGAGTAACGAAAATCAGGTACATTTTATGCGAAAATCTCTGAAGGTCAATCGCATGTATCTTGTTACAATATTGAAAGGTCTTTATTTCAGAACAGTCTGTTTTTTTATTAAAAGCAGAAACCTTTTAAGCTACGCTTACAATGTGCGTTGAATTAAAAATAAAACTATAGGTATTTATTTGTGAAATGAATGGGAAAATATTTTAATATACACAAAAGTTTACAAATATTCATAAATCTTGTGTTTTCATGCAAAAAATCGGTAACTTTTTAACAAAATAATACGTTGGTATAAAAATATCCATTTATATAAGAGCCAAAACAATGTATAAAGAAAATTTCGTGAAAAATCGTATATACGTAATAATCTCAATTAAACCAACAAGGCTGGTTCCCAATACATCACAATCGAAGTAATTGGAGGCTACGGAAATTGGCTCCCATGTCATTTGGTATGATCATTGTAAGGGAGCTGAAATTGTGACCACAATACGCCGACTGCGGGATATCGGTTCTATTCCGTCCTGTAGTCTGACTGTGGTTTTGATTTGGGAAGTATTTTGCATTCCTTTTGATTATACAGTTACAGTCTAGGAGTTACTGTTACTGTTACAGCCTTTTTATCGTCCCACTGCTGGGCACAGGCCTCCTCTCACTCGGAGAAGGATTGAACGTTAATCAGTTTAGGAGTTATCGAAATTATTTGGCGACTTCGTGTACTTGATGTACTAGTCAGCTATGCCATTCGGAGGAAATGGTAACTTCACGCTAGTTAAAATGTACGAACAAACGGCTGGGAGGTGCAAAATTATTTGGGTAAAGACATACGAATGAGATTAGAGCTGTCATGCGTTTGTGATGTAAGGAGCACAGAAAACACAATGCACTTTAAAGAAGTTCTGCAGTCTGAACCTAAATAAGCTACTTACTATAAATTAAAAGCATTTAAAATATTGGCTGCAAAATACAACAACTTAATTTGCTTTAAATTAAGAATACTCAAAACAAAAATAATCCAACTACAAACTGATAACCAACTACAACTACAAAATGATATTTGTTTCCACAGCGAATTATTTCCACAACAACAATTATAAATGATGCAGTATCAGGGTGATTCCACAACCATACAATTATGCAACCGAGTAACAATGAGCGACGGTTTTAATTAACACACGTGAACAATTACATATTGCACACAAAAAAGGCGTGGTGGCCTAGTGGGTAAAGGACCAACCTCTCAAATATGAGGGCGCGGGTTCGATCCCAGGTCAGGCAAGTACCAATGCAACTTTTCTAAGTTTGTATGTACTTTCTAAGTATATCTTAGACACCATTGGCTGTGTTTCGGATGGCACGTTAAACTGTAGGTCCGGGCTGTCATTGAACATCCTTGGCAGTCGTTACGGGTAGTCAGAAGCCAGTAAGTCTGACACCAGTCTAACCAAGGGGTATCGGGTTGCCCGGGTAACTGGGTTGAGAAAGTCAGATAGGCAGTCGCTTCTTGTAAAGCACTGGTACTCAGCTGAATCCGGTTAGACTGGAAGCCGACCCCAACATGATTGGGAAAAAGGCTCGGAGGATGAGGATGAACAATTATTGCATATAGCTCAAAAACATTTATCTGTCTGCTTTACATCATGTGGAATTTCCAAAAAGCGGATAAAAAAGTCCTATTGCATCATAGTCTTCAAAATATAGAGACTATAAACGTATGTTTGTGATCTTTTTGTCCAAAAACTTAAAACTTATAAACACCTACAAAACATGGTTTTAAAAGAAGTACCAGCTTTAGTACTAGGTTTAAACTACCGTCCCGAAGAAAGTTCATGGACTAAACCTAGCACTAAAGCCGATACTTTTAAATACCACGTTATATAATAAAGTGTAGAATGAACAATATATTCATCGCATATTTTTTTGTCTATTATTCACGGGCAATCACCTTTTACGATAAATCTATTGAACCGATGCTCGTGTGAACTTCCTACGTGTTTCTAAAAATTACATGAACAAGGTAACCATGGAAACGCGTTTGGGAAACGCGACTATTATGAATGGTCGGACGTTTATTATTTTAGGAAATCACACGTACCCACTTCCTGGGTTCATTCTATTTTGGGTTATGTGGTATAAGGACATACGTAACAATAATATTTTTGTAGGCAGCCCCACAATCGTATGGAAATTGGAAAACTTTTAAGTCTGTTTTGCAATAACATGACTATGTTTTAGTAAATTTTATGATTTGCCTCAAATAAATATAACAGAAACAAAACAGACAAACATTCTTAATTGTTATTAGTTCCAAACATGGATACGCAAAAAGTTTCTCTATGGTTCCAAATTACGTTAGTCACAGTAAAATAATTGCATATTCGTTCGGCTTTCCGTCTTAAATACTTTAATATAAAAAGTACCAAGGTTATTTTACTAAACTTCATAAAATAGGTAAACTGGTTATTTTACCTACACGGGTGTGTATTTTTATAACAAAAAACATTACTAGGTAAGTACCTACATCTCCGTCCACATTTTTTGTTCAAGAACATTTGTTTGCGTCACTCGTCTTGAAAAAGAAAATAATGACAAATAATTTATTTAGCATACAGAGATACATGACCTCTGAAATATATAGTAAAAACTACATCTAAGCGTAAATAAACAAAAAATACCTATGTTGTTTGCAGATCTCATGGCAGCTAAGAAAAATTACGATATTTCACATTGTAAACTTCTTATACGTCTATAGATATAGTACATGATATAGTAAAGTATCGAAAGCTTCCATTTAATATTAACGACAGTGACCTCTCATAATAGCCCTGTGTCTCGTGAGCTCCGAGAAAGCGACAAGTCAATTAGAATATTCAAGTTCCGAGTATTGGCCGGTCTGCTCTCCGTGACGTTTAAAATGCATAGCATATGCTATAGTAGATATCTACTACTGCAAGTCAATAGAAGTACTGCTACGTCAATAGGATCCCAGGTATAATTCCTATCGGAGCTGCGGGATTGTTCGAAAGAGTTACCGCGGCCCTGGTACATATATGGCCTACGACGAAACACGACGGTTTTTAGCCAACGGACCCACAGCGGGAGAGGTCATTTGATGATTTTTGACGCCGATAAAAAAATCGGTTTTATTCCTAAGTCGGGCCAAAATGTATTTGTTTTTTTTAGAAACATTCGCAAAACAGCCCGAAGTCTGTAAGTTGGTGGTGTGACCCGTGCTTGGGCACGTTAAGCCAGTGTCCCTGACTGTTACTCAGTAGTAATGGTTAGAGAAATAATTCTGTTACTAAGGTTTGTTAGGTGATTAAAGCCTGCAGCTCAGTTGATAATAAGAAGTATTGCATTTTATTATGCATCCAAATAAGTTCCAGCCTTACTTATAAAAATCTCTAATCATCTTCTAGGCAACATTTTAACTTTAAGTCTTAAGTAGTGATTAAATATTAGTTAAGACATGCTTAAGCAACGTTTAGAAGTAAGAATTTTCTTATACAGCCATTAAGTATTACTTATTATTTAATTCACGTTTATAAGTAAGGCTGTTCTCATCATTGGAGGCCCCGCAAAATGCAGAATACACTTGGCATAGTTAGAAGCTAGTCATATCTGATCGGTGTAATAAAATTCAGTTTTATTTTATGACATCAAATTATATAATCGCCTCACGTGTTATTATTAATAGAGGTGATGGAAAAAATCCAATAGAATTTTACTTGACCCACTTATAGCCACCGGCAGTTTATTGTGATAGCAAAATGGTAGATTAATAATTACATATAAAGAAAAACAGTCTATTTAAATACTCTTAGATAAATTCGAACAAAACTATCAATACAATATATCGATTAAAAAAATTTGTAACTTGATGACGATAACTTCTAGACCATAAATAGGAAAAACTTAGCTGAATACACAATTTTCGACTAAAGTCTTATTTATATAGCCTATATTTGTGTCCTAAATCCTAAATGATGAATCCTAAAAACATTTGACGCCTAAAAAAAAACAAATGACCATCGCAAGTGAAAGAGTAACTTTCATTTGAGTCTTGTAAAATTAAAACAACATCCTATTGTTGAAATGAGTATTTTTGCAGCTGTTGTATTGTGTTACTTGCTATATACAATCAAACGTGCACTTAAAGCATACAATATTTGACACTTTTGACGTACATTAACAAAACTACTTGAAGTATAAGTATAACATAACTTAAGAAGTCTTAAGTATGCTGGCATTAAGTGCTTGTAAACGTCAACACTAATCAACGTTACATTACACGCATGTGTGAGTGATTGTCTAAGGTTGCGCATACACAGACCGTTCATCCAGTGAGCTTGGACGACGCAATCATTCACGGCGTATCATTTGCGGTTTACGCGCACGCTGTAACGACCGTTGATTACTTCACTTTCTTCATGAACACCGTGTCATGACGCTATTATATGTAAAATTACTTTATTTTTGTTGTAAAACATTTAAAACCGAAAACTAGAAAGTCAATAATGACTTTGAATGGGTAGCTTTACTTCGATTTGCTTTGTTTAAAACCATTTTGAAACTTGGATAATTCTATTTTCAAATATATTTTATAAACGCGTTGACAGTCCATTCAACCAGTATCTCGTTCGTCTCGTTGTAAATTCGAAACCTATCATAGATAATAACACAAAATTCAAATAGTTCTTACTTCTACTAACTGGGAACATTAAGCAGACTGACAGTCGGTCAGATTTAATGATTGATGGATAGTAATCCATCATTAGATACGCTTCCAGATGACCCGAGTTCGAAATACGAAAGAACCAATTCAAATACGAATTTTCACATGAGCTTATTTATCTGGTGTTACTGCAAACAAAACTAGTTAAGTTAATTATTATTAGTGAAACCTAATTTGCATATTTTATTATAAAAATGACGCATGCTATTGATTAATTACTTCATCTAAAAGAAAGTTGTTTTAGTTACATTATTTATAACGCGAAAACAGACAGCTTAGAAGTTATTCACTAGGAACCCACCAGAAACCGTTGGGGGTAGCTAGTGATAATTATTTGTAGTATAAACATCTGCAGCGAACCGAATTTTCTTTTCAGTTCTTTGAAATAAAAACGATTGCTTATGATTTGGTGAAAGGCTTAACACAAATGCTCAATCAACTTGGCTATGTATATCCATTTTACCTTGAATTCTTTGTGTGTAGAACAATAACGATTGCTACCAACCATGCAAAGCAATTTTGAAATCACATAAAACTAAATTATTTTCTTATGTTACATTTGCGAAAGAAATGCGTGACTAACGAGGTTATTACATGGTTATTATGTACCTACAAATTAAGTACCATCTAAAATATTTATTTATAAAAAAATATTATATACACATCATCAATTCATCATCTCCCGAGCCTTTTCAGAACTATGATAGGGTCAGCTTCCAGTTTCTAACCGGACGCAGCTAGTACCAGTGTTTTACAAGGAGCGACTGCCTATCTGACCTTCTCAACCCATTTATCCAGGCAACTTCCATTTGGCAAGACTGGTGTCAGACTTACTGGCTTCTGACTACCCGTAACGATTGCCAAGGATGTTAAATGACAGCCGGGACTCAACTTTATCGTGACTTCTGAAATACGGGAGAACTCGACATCTATATATGCTTAGCTGAAGCAGATAAGAAAAAAATACATATTCTAAAAACAAATAATAATTTAAGTGTTACGATTAGATGCAATATTTTGAAACCAGTGACCTGACCCACTAACATATTGAGTTGCCTAAGCAGTGTTATGTAACACAAAATGCTCATAACTCTAGACGAGACGAGTGTGTTTTAAACGCAGTAAGAGGTCAGTTAACTTTGCTTTACAAAACTATAATCTAATATTATAAAGACGAAGAGTTCGCGTGTATCAGAAACTCCCCATTTGATAAAAATGTTTCATTATTCGATAAGTAGCCCGTTTATGTCCTACAGAACGCGACTGGAACCATATGCGGAAGTAAGTGTAGCACTGTGCTATGTATAAAAATTATATTTTCATAGTTTACCTATCTGAATGTAGATTCTTTTATGTATAAAAATTACGTCGCTTAATACCTACTTTAATGACAGCAAAAGAAAGAATTTTAGTAGAAAAAGTTACATTTAGGTGTACCTACCTCTCAAAGCCCATGGAAAATAGCTCATTTATTTCAATGTTTTTACTTCGTCCCCGTCATAATAAGGAAAATAAAAGTAAGAACATCAGAACCCTTTCGAGTCTGTGTTATATTTCGACATGTAAGTGCCGACGAAAATGAAAACCAAACGACCTTGGTGGTTGACCCACAAGTATATTGGATGACCAAACATACGCGTTGATGTTCCCTGAGTAAACATGCGATAAACCATTTAAAATATACTTTTTTTTTTAAGTAGGTATGTACCAATACACTTAACTCTGTCAATAGTATGTAATTTTCTTCTCATCAATGTTATTTGTTTCGTTAGATAAGTTGAAGCTAAATCGCAATACATTTTTTTCAGAAAATAGATATATTTTTTTATTATGTACACCAATTTATATTTAAAAAATATGTATAAAAAAGTTTATTAGACACAAGGGGCCTTACTACAAAAAACTTTAAACCCTGTTTTACACTTGTCTAATAAAATTTTGGCTGCAAAATGAACCATATGTCAACGTCATAATTAGTTTTTTTTTAGACAAGGCATAAACTGACGTTTAAAAGTTTTTGTGGTAAGACGGAAGGAGTCTTATCGCTAAAAGCGATCTCTTAGAGTCAGCCTTTCGATGAAGAAGATGCTGTGTATAAATAGTACTTTTCCAAAAAAAAAAAAAAAATATATGTTCCTACATAAGAGTAAGTCTTTAAATAAAATATCTAAAACGAATAAAAAAAATCTCGTACCTACATTGTAGGAATCTTTTTACTCCTACACTTTTTATTTAACCCACTCGACCAAAAACGAACTATCTCTTAAAATAGCTATATAGCTAGCTAGTAGCTAAAATATACAGTGTTACAATAAAATTGAATAACGATGTTGAATATTTTCACTTTTTAATCAAATATTTGAATATTTTAGCACATTTTTTTGCCCAATCGCTGATATACTCGAGACACAATTGCTTTTCTATTGTTTTATAACTAGCGGCATAAAAGCAGTTAAGACGGCTATTAGGAATTTATTCAACAGATTACTTGCCAAAACTAAAGCTCTCAATCCATTATTGATCTCAACTTGGATAACTAATTAACTATAATTAAACGTTCGATGTGTTTACACCTACGTTTTAAGTAATGAAGAAATCTTCAAAAAGTTTTTGCTACACAATGAGGTAAAAATAAAGGCTAAAACAGTATTACGTCACAGATATTTACAAAAATTATGAAGACAAATGGATCTCCTAAAATAAACATTATTATTTCTTGAGGTCGAGTTACAATTTATGTAATAACTGGGTCAGTGGTAAAAGTGGAATAGTATAATCCATACTTCCATCCAAATAATTATTATAAAGGCGAAAGTGACTGTTTCGTCTCACGTCACGGATTAACTGCTGAACCGAATTTCATCAAAATAATATATACGAGCTTAAGATGATTTTTATTTTTAACATGATACTTAATGTACTGTACTACCTATTTGTTGTTGTTATAAAGTTTCTAAATTAATAATATCGTGGCATTAAAAAGTAGATTTAAACTAAGTAGGTATATACGGTTGCTAATTCCGGACAATTAATTAATCAAACTGTTAATTAGATCATTGACCTGTATAATTTGAATAGCTGTTGAAAAGTCTGTGTGAAAATTTTAGTTGCATTGTAAAATCATTGACGTCATTATGCACCTCGTATGAAAAGACTAGGCAGTAGATCTGCTTTAAAACTCGCTACCATGCGATGGTGTTTAAAAACTAAATTGTTATATAATTTATCTATAGCCAGCCACAAACTATAGAACCAAAACTTTCAGCCATCTAAAACTCGTTAGCGCACTTGACCATAAGAGATTTAAAAAACTTCGTACGCGCCACTTATGACCAGATAATTTAATACAAAAGAAAGTTTGTAACAATATACAATTACAATACTCACCGACTCGTTTCGCCGAAATTTGCCTTGTCGAATAATTAAAAGGCACATAAATTATGTTGTCAAGATTATCCACGAGATCAGCTGGCAGTTTGGTGGATGCGTGGAGCTCGTTCAAACATATCACATTGTCAGATTCACAACGATCACTAGACACTGTCGTTAACTCACGGTACACTTCTGCATTAACTGTGTCGTCATCTTTATGCAGCACTTTTTGCTCCTTGTTATCGTATACTAAATTGGCTACACCTTCCAAGTTGTCTTGGCAACTCTTTACAGCGGCTACTCTGATTTTGTACTCGCCGGGTGCTCTCTTAGCTTCCAAAATAAAATCAACTCGCTCCCCTCGGCCTAAACCAATGGAATTCACACGTTCCGGCTGAATCGGGTGCCCGTCCAAAGTAATCACTTCCAGAACATGATGATCAATTGAAAATGTAATAGGACAGCTTTTTGATCCACCTCCGTAAGCCAAACGGAACCTATATCGCTTTCCATATTCCACATCGAATGAAGACTGTGGCGAGTCTGGGGATTCGGATGATTTTCCTCTTCCATTTATGAGTAGTGATTCGGCGTTCGGGATGCGCGATATGACACCGGCTAAGGGTCCCATTGAATGGCCCCATTCTGACACGTAGATTGTGTGTTCACTTGCGTCCACATCATATAATTTCTTAAGAGGGTCGAGACGTGGAGACTGGCGCACAACGAAGGCTCCCGCGAGACCGTCTGCGGCATCAGCAGCGGAGTGTGCGTGATACATGTGCGTGCCAACAGCTGACGCACGGAATTTGTACTGGAATGTTGTGTAGGCAGGCTGGGGGCACTGGGTCAACATGGGAGCTCCGTCCATGAAAGGAGTCTCCTTCTGTGGTTGACCGCGCCAGTGGATAGACAGCGCGTGAGCTGGAGCTCGATGCACCACGTCTACGACTAGGATGTCGTTCTCGCAGACGTGCAGGGTGGGTGCCGGCAGTGCCCTGTTGGCCACCAGGACTCCTCGCTCCCGACCGTCCGCAGATATGCATGTTGCTGGACAATCGCCCCCATCCTTCTCTGTGCAACTGCCGCAAGATCTAGTATAGAACAAAGTGCATATTTTTAGAATAGAAACGATTAATGTTTAGAAGTGAAACATGTTTTACAATGAATTAGCATTTTTGAAAGTTTCTCGCTCAAATAACTGCGAAACTTAAAATAAATTGCATATAAAAAACTGCGTTACATTTGGTTGTTAAAAATATGACTTACTTGCTAAGCGTTTTGTAGACCTCGATGACTAGTTTCACGCGGCATATCATTGGCCAATCCAACTCGTGACATTCTCGGTCACAATTTTCGAAATATTCCTCTGTAAACAATAGTAATCAATCAACACAATACATAAGCAGTCAACTAATTATACATAGTATGTCGATAAGTATTTCAAAATAATCATCAAGCGTTGCAAAATAAGTAGGTAGTAACTTCATTCATTGAAGTTTATTTCCTTGTAAACTCGTCTTCGATCGATTCCGCGAAGTTAGTAAAAGGTGATCGATTGCACTATCTTTTATGTGTCTGCAGACGTTAGTTACTTCCTAATGCTTATAACTTTAAATAATACTCGCCTTCGACAGGTTCTGGTAATTTAACTTTAAACATTGGTTTAACTAATTTAAGCAGAGATTAATATATGTTTTGTTTTAATTAGACATTAACACATGTCGTAGGTATCTAGCTACTGTTTACTTTGCGACACTTAATTAGCATACCTACCAATATTACTCGTCCATGATAAAAAACTTAAAAACAAAAATTACCTGGCATCGGCGTATAATGCACCACAACAATAACTCCGGCTAGTATTACAGTTAACACTAATATCCTCTGCAAGGACATAAGCATGTAATTTGGCTTCACCAACAACACTTCGCGCACTTGAGTCGCCTCCTTTTCCGACTCCATGGTTAATGAGAAAAAAACAACTTATTTAACTATGCGCCAATCCGAGCTTACATGATTAATTTTAAAAGTTGTGTTCGTAGTTTGAAAGTGAGAGGTACAACGTTCGCGGGCACGCGAGTCGACCACAAAGTGGCGACTGGTATGGTCTTGGGCCGTCGCCTCTGATTGTTGCAACACCGTGCACCGCCAAGTTTTGCCGCATTGCAAGAGGTTCGATTGGACCGCCAATTCGGAAGTAAATTGACGGGCACCAGAATGAACTCTCTCTGCAAGTTACGCAATTTTATATTGTGCAACCGTTATATTAATTTCCACCATGCCGCCACTTACAGTCGAGTTACGTGTTACACGGCTCAACGCAATAGGAGCGTACATAATTGTTAATTAAATGCAAATATCGAGCCGTTCATTGTTTTAATTACTTAACACTATTCATTACATATCGATTAATAATATATTGACAATTCAATCAGTGGCAATAGACAATTGAGAAAAGACATCTAATTAAATAAAATAAAAAAACGAGTACCTAGCTAACTAAAAAAGTGCTTCTTTTGAAATTGCAGCACAGACTTTAATTTAGTACATCTTTAGAACAAGCATCCTAAACTGATTTACAAATTACAGCCAACTTTGATTTATGTAATGTAGATAGATACGTAGATATATAGATTAGCGTGCAACTAAGGCTGTTTGTAATAACTTAATGATATCATTACCTACGTGCTAATGACGAACTGTTACGCTTGTCGGCTAACATCACGTCAGATCTCCTTGTAACAAGTAAAATGAACAGTAGGTAACTCATACACAGATGTGTTAGAAACATGTTACCACGACGTCGCACCAAAATGTTGGTCAGCAGATCTATAATAGTAGCCTAAGGACAATTTTTTTCCCACAACAACATTAAGGTCCATTTTCTTAAGAAAACGTTTATAAAATTCATAAAAAACGTTTGTTTTAAGAAAACTGCCAAAGCTTAACCGAGATTTACAAAAGATTTGACGGCTACGCGTATGGTAAGAAGTCACAAATTCTCTATATAAACCTAATCCACGCGCAAATGCAAGTAAGTGTTAGTACAAGCGCTCATGTACGAGCCTACGAGCCTAGGTACATGCGGTTTTGTACAAGTGTTTATATACGGTCAACGTCAAAAGGAGCTGAACAAATTATTTTTTTCAAAAGTACCTAACAATGTAAAGGATTATAATTTCAGAAATAAGTTATCAGCGCCACGGTGTTTAGCAGTTTTGAAAAAGAATTATTCAGCTATCTTTCAAGCCGACTGCACTAGCACTTGTATGCAAACACTTATATACTGTACTAGCGCTGATTTACTAGCGTTTATATACAAACAAGTACTATTTTTCTAACCGCAACTTTCAGGACCTTTAGGCTGGAGACAGTGCTCAGCCGACGGTCGGTGCTGACCTTACGTCCAGACCGAATCACATACCAAATCACGCGCGTACCGTCAGCGTAGCTGTGCTCGGCTCGTTCATACTTGACCGACGGTTAGCGCTGACCATCGGTCGAGCACTGTTTCCAGCCTTAGAACCAACCTCATTTGGTTACGAGGCAACAAGACGGGTGCTACCTCGACTTGGAGTTTGTGGCTAAGTACCTTTTGCAAGGTTTAATGGACCACAAAGTTGAGCAATTGTATGTGTTTCTTTATGTTTATGCTTAATTTCATACAACATTGATTAAATAGAATAATTAAGTTTTCTTGCAACTGAAAGTCTTAAAAATAAAATATCCAAACTTTGCATTTAAAAAACATGAACTGACAGATGACAACACAGTGACATTGACATTTGTTTGTTTTCGCCAGTTTTGTCGGTGAAATTAGTCTGATTTTATAAAACTTTAGTTGAAATACAATAGCAAAGAAATTAAATAAGGTTCTATACGTTTAATCGTAGTATTTACTAAGCATAATTATGGAGATAACAAGGAATAACTTTCTAGATGAACTAGATACAATAAAAAGAGATTTAGCTAAGTCTTGTTTTGTTGGTTTCGATGCTGAATTTACAGCTCTTTTATCAACAGAATGCTTTAAACACAGGTGAGAGAACATTACTATGATATTTGGCATATTTTTAACAATACTAACACTATTATTGAATTAAATTAGGAAGAATAAAAGCAAAAAAACACCTAAACAACGAAAACGTGGTTCTTTTCAAAATAAATTTTAATACATAGGCAACTATCCTTATTCCCATATGTATCACTAACACTGCCTATCAATAATTTATTCTCATAAAGCAATGGCTATCTTCCTGATTGAAGTATAGGTTTGTTCATAAAATTGTCTATACACATGTTGTTGGTACACCTTTACAAAATTGTACACCTTTATTCCTCATTGTTATCATACAAATAACTTTACCAATTTAACATGAAAAAATGTAATCACCCTAATTAATAATTTCAGATTATTCGACACAAGTGAAGAACGGTATGACAAATTAAAGACCAAAGTGAGCAACATGATAATGACGCAAGTTGGCCTCACCATGTTCCAGTATAACAGAGACTTGGACTCGTACACGGCTACCGGCTACACATTCCATCTGTGCCCGCAAGTCTTTGGGGATATTGACCAGTCGTTCATATTTCAAGCATCAACACTGAATTTTCTGTGTAAACATAATTTTGATTTTAATAAGGTATTCATTTTTACTATTTTATTTTGGAAAAAGATCAGATGTATCAATATATATATCTAAATATATTAAAATATAAGACATTTGCTATTCCTACAAATTATATTGGAATGATAACGATTTCACTAAAAAAACTATATGCAACAAAACATTGTACACTCTTCAGAGATCTAAGTGAATATCTATCTGTGCTTAATGTAATAGAGAGGAAACAGCAGGCTCCAAAACTATTGATCTGATTTGAAAAATTCTTTTACTGTTGGGTACACCTCTAACCAAGGGGTATTGGGTTGCCCGGGTAACTGGGTTGAGGGGTCAGATAGGCAGTCGCTCCTTGTAAAGCATCACATAGTTGGTAAAAGGCTCAGAGGATGGATGTTGGGTACACCCCTTTTCCCATGAAAGATAGATTATATTTTATCTGGGTACAACCAGTAGTTCCCACGGGACTTGGGTGAAAGACAGGAAAACAGCTAATAAATCTTTGAAGAAATATGAACACAGCTTGTCAAAAAACCTAATGAGAGGGTGAAGCTTATGATTATATAAGTCTGTAACAGCATTCGTAGTATTTTACTCCTAATTTAGGCCATCCGTACACTAAAATTAAAAACATATTTCAACATACTATTCCAGTTCACATATGAAGGCCTGCCGTACTTAAGTCAAGAGGAGGAAGCCCGAGTGAGGCAGAGCCTCAAGGATAAATCCCTGTTCAATGACCTCTCCAGAATGCTGACGATGGAGGAAGAGAAACAACTGCAGCAGTACCAATCTCAAGTTTCCAAGTAAATATTACTTTATATGATACTTCTATGTTGTGAAAAAAGTCTGTATTTGAGAGAATATTCTTCAAAAATACTTTTCTAACCCATATCAACTGCAAGCAAGCAATACCTCCTATCTGACTCCGGGTGGATTTTAAAGGGGAACAATAAAACTTAATAAAATCCTTATTCCGAGGTAGGTATAATGAGATACTGAAAATCAAAGTTTTCTTTTTTTACGCATAGTATTGCTTAATAAAGTTTTTTGTTTTTATTTCGAATCTAAAGGTAGTTTATGGTAGATACGAGTTTTTTGAAACAAAAATGTCAGATAGAAGGTATTGCTTGCTTGCAGTCGATATCCAAACTATTCAAAATTTCAAAAAAGTCTTGTCCAAAATGTTAAAAGCTACACTTTTAACAAAGAATGTCTGTAATTACAACACCTGTGAGATGCCATTTTTATGTCTCCACCAGACCATGAAACTATAGAGTACCAGATCTACATAGCAGATGTTGGGCAGAAACAAACACACAGATTACGCCCTTTAGAGACAACTTTAATGAAATGGAGATACATAACCAATGATTTTCCCTGAATACACTAAAGAAATTACTCATTTTTTTTTCATTTATTACTTTTATATTAATTAACTTTTTTATTAATTTATTATTAAACAAAAGACCAACCTCTCAAGTATGAGGGCGGGGGTTCGATCCCAGGTCAGGCAAGTACCAACAACTTTTCTTAGTTTGTATGTACTTTCTAAGTATATCTTAGACACCATTGGCTGTGTTTCGGATGGCACGTTAAACTGTAGGTCCCGGCTGTCATTGAACATCCTTGGCAGTCGTTACGGGTAGTCAGAAGCCAGTAAGTCTGACACCAGTCTAACCAAGGAGTATCGGGTTGCCCGGGCAACTGGGTTGAGGAGGTCAGATAGGCAGTCGCTTCTTGTAAAGCACTGGTACTCAGCTGAATCCGGTTAGACTGGAAGCCGACCCCAACATGATTGAGAAAAGGCTCGGAGGATGGACATTACATTTTTAAATAATATTAAAAAATATATATAAAAATAATATCTCACCTATTATATTATTATTATCATAATTACAGATGGTTGAAAAGAAGTCAAGAAGAGACTTTATACCTGGACGTGGAAAACCCAGTACTACGATACATAACCCACATTGAGATCAGGATGAGTTTCCCCGAGGTCCTCACTACCGATAGCTTAGGTAATAGTAAGAAGGTAATTTGTGCTAGTAGCTGTTATTTATTTATTGCTTTTCACGGTAAACTCATTTGTTTAGCCTTCATGTTAAGTACATATGTAGCCTTTGTTTTTAAAATACCTCTTAAGTACATATGGTTAATGTTTGAGGTCTAAACAGATTCACGACTTCGTTTCTTCGTTGTTTGCAACTTAGTTTTTAATGGTTTGGTTTTAGTTTAAGCTTGTTGTTTTTTAAACTATTGCCATAGCTAGTCCTCAGTTGTTCGACAATTTTAAAAATTAAACGCCAATAAGGCTCAACAGTTGCATGCTAAACCAATGAAAATCTTGTTATCTTTCAAAGCAATATAATGTACAATCTAAAATTTTATTATCAGCTTTAAACTAAAAACTGATAACGAGACTTTAGAGATCATCTATCATCCATTCTCTTTTTGCACAGTATTGAGACTTTAAGCTAAACAAAGTTGATTCTGCTATAAGTTCATTCAACCTCAACCGCTTTGTTAATAAAGCTTCATTTTATATTTTTACCATTTCAGATATTGATATACCGAGATAAAGACGTAGAAGGTGCACACAGCGCTCCGATAGCAATACTAGAAGACAACCTCATGAGCCACCTGCTAGGATTCTCTCAAATCATTTCACTACTTTCCGAATCACAGAAACCTATTGTAGGACACAATATATTCCTAGACACTGTATTATTACACAATCAATTCATTGGGCCACTCCCAAACAGATATAAAGACTTTAAAAATAACATTCATACAATGTTCCCCAATGTATATGATACTAAGTACATATCACACGAAATGTCTATGAAGCTCAGCTACCATGAGGTGTGGAAATCAAACGCATTACAAGAGTAAGTTTCAATAGTATTCTGTATTCTAGCCATGGAGAAAGAAATGACTAGCGGAGGTGCCGTAACGGAAAATCTCCTAAGAAAGACGAGGAACGTTAATGTCTTCGCCCTTATACCTGACCATTTTTTGTATTTTAATAATCGTTAACAGAAATCTCAAAAAACTTCAACGCATCGTCAGTTCACTCGTAACTAATTGTTTAAGTCGTGCCCACCTAAGTATTTAACCTATAAGAAGGCGCCTGACCTACCTACATTATGGTATCTCCGCTCATCTTTCCTTTCTCCGTGATTCTACCTCATAAATAGTTCCCGCTTATTTATCCAAGTCCCTGATTAATTGTGTAAAAGCATTTTGTAACAAATTCATTCATAAATAAGACGCATGTTTATTTAACACTCGCTCAATTTTATCATTATAACTTTTAACCACTGGATTGTATTGTGATAATAAACATTACAAGATTAGTGGTTCTCGTTAAAATATTCGAAAAACAACGAAATAAGTAATTCTTTAAAGCTTTTATCCTAATGGACAAATAAACAGTTAATCTGTAAAAAATGCAATTACTGTACAATCGTGGGAAAATAAGCTGAAATAAATAGCTTTTATTGGTTAAGTGATAACATTATAACGGCGCCTGTTTTTGCGACGCAAGGTGTTACTCCCACGACCTGGTAAAACATTATGCATTAGTGCAGTTAAATTAAATTAATTAATTAATAAGCAATTGTGCAGTGTAGTTTTTGTTTTTATAAATTACTTCAGTTTTAAATCCACCTTGACCATACAAAATTATTCACAATTACAAATTGTGAAGACACTGTAAAACTATTGTATCCGCAGCCTAGCCTATTAATTACTATTTATGGTAACTTCATCGCGTTATATTGCAGTTTATACGAGTTCTTCTCGGAGGGAAAATGTAAGAAGTTACAGAACGGAGTGAATTTAATCAAACTGAGCAGACCTTTCAATGTGAAGCAGTCTTATCATGAAGCTGGCTGGGACTCCTATTGTACGGGTAGGTTGAATACACAAAAATACAAACGGACTTTGTAGGGGACCTAACTAAAGGTACTTAAATGAAAAGTGGACTGTAACACTTAATACATATAATGGTTCACTGGACAGTACAATATGTTGGAAAACTAAGATAAAGTATGCGCGCGCGTCGTCGGCTGTGTCCGGTGATGGAGTGCGGCGGCGCGGTGCGGGCCGCTGCTGCTGGCAGCCGTCCCCCCCGCCTCGGTGACGCGACGCCCTCTGTCGGGCCCTGGTGCGCCAGCTATGAATCACGCCTTGTGTGCGTGAACATCCTCCCCGGGTTGAAGCATTCAATCTAGTGGAAGTGGACAAATATTATTAAAGGAACGTAGAATTGTTCCCTTACGCGTCTTCAACTCAGCCACACGCGTTATCCCGTCGCTCCCCGGGAACACCTTCGTGACACGTCCCAGTGGCCACAACATTGGCGGTTGTCCTCTCTCCTTGATGAGAACTAACGTTCCCTCTGCCAGTTGTCCTGTAGATGACGTCCACTTAGTTTTTTGCTGCAGCAGAGAGATATATTCTAAATGGAATCGTTTCCAGAAATGCTGCTTAATATGCTCCACTCTGTGATAGCGCTCCAAGCGGCCGATGTTTACATCAGACACCTGTGGATGCGGAACAGCCATTAGTGATCGTCCAATCAAAAAATGTGAAGGAGTAAGGACAGTAAAATCTAACGGATCAGAGGAAAGAGGGGTGAGAGGACGTGAATTAAGAACAGCTTCTATTTGAGTTAAACAAGTGACCATTTCTTCATATGTGAAGTGTGTTAACTGTAATAGTCTTTTCAGGTGGTGTTTAGTTGAGCGAACGGCAGCTTCAGCAATGCCGTTGAAATGTGGAGAATATGGAGGGGCAAAAGTAAATTCAATACCCCTTTGTGCAACTTCATACGATATATTTGATTGTTTTAATAATTGTTGCAACTCATTACAAGTGCCTACAAAATTGGTGCCATTGTCAGACAAGATGCTCTTGGGTTTGCCACGACGAGCAACAAAACGGTTTAAAGCAGCCATATAGCCCTCCTTAGTAAGGTCTGTAACGAGCTCGATATGGACAGCTTTCACTGCAAGACAAACAAAGATGCATAGGTACGCCTTTACAAGTTTACACCCTCGCCCCTTTCGATCTGCTATCAATATTGGCCCAGCATAGTCGACACTGGAATTTAAAAATGGGAATTCCAATTGAGTTCTATTAACAGGCAATTGTCCCATTACAGGTTGAACATTTTGACACTTGAACTTAAAACATTTAATGCAGTGTTTTACAACTGACTTAGACAGATTTCTGCCTCCAAGTGGCCAATACATTTGCCGTATACTTGCGATCAACAATTGAGGGCCAGCGTGTAATAAATCGTAATGATATTTGTGGAAAATTAATTTAGTGATATGATGTTTGCAACATAGTAAAATTGGATGCTTGATATTATAGTCATAAGGCGAATTATCAAGTCTCCCGCCTACACGGATAAGACCATCTTCGTCAACAAAAGGACTCAAACAAATCAATCTATTTTTGCGAGGCAAAGTCTTACCAGCTTTAAGAATGTCATATTCTTTGGAAAACATCTCCATTTGAGCTTGTCTTAAAATGAAATTTAAAGAATCTTGAAGTTCTTTAATTGATAATGGATTTTTATCCTTGATTTTGTTCTTTACATTATTATAAAATCTTAATATGTAGGCCACCACTCTTTGTAGACGATTTATGTTAGAATATTTATGTAATAATGTATGAATTATTGATGTATTTGTGTTTGTGTGTTGTGCGTGTTTTTGTGTGTCTGTAAGAAACGAGTGATCTGTGAAGTTAGATGTAATTACTTCTGGTAGATCCTGTTTCATAGTTTTGTTGGGCATAGCTGGCCAGTGTGTTTCATCATTTAACAAGAACTCTGGACCTGACCACCATAAAGAACACTCGCTGATAAGGTCAGCCTTCAGCCCACGAGAAACAAGATCTGCCGGATTGACTCTAGACGGCACGTAACTCCACGTATGACCTGCAGTACTCTCCTGTATCTCGTTAACGCGATTGCGTACGAAAGGTTTCAATACGTTCGGTGACATAGCTAGCCAACTCAACACTATTGTTGAATCGCACCAAAATTGGCATCTAGTAATAGGTAAAGTAATTGAACTTTGTACCTTAGCACACAGTCTAGCGCCTAGCAACGCCCCACAAAGCTCGAGACGTGGAATGGTAGTAGGCTTTATTGGTGCTACGCGATTCTTCGATGCAAGAAGTTGTACCTTGACTGCACCTTCCATATTCACCGACCGAAGATATACGCAACAACCAAAGGCTCTCTCAGAGGCATCTGTAAAAACATGAATTTCATGCAATATAGCATTGTCACACACAACCCATCTTGGAATGCGTAGATTGTTTAAACATGGAAGAGTGTTAACAAAATTACTCCAAAAATGGTATATAGACTCTGGCACCTGCTCATCCCAGTCACACTTATCCAACCACAGCTTCTGCATGACAATCTTAGCCTCGACTACACATGGACCAACCAAGCCTAATGGGTCAAATATTTGACTGATGACTGACAAAATTTGGCGTTTAGAAACTTGTTTCTTATCATCAATAGAAATAGAAAATGCCAAATAATCTGCCTCACACATCCAGCGTAAACCTAATGTTTTTGATGACGCGTTCTTATCTTCAGACAGTCTTAGACAATCCACAACTGTTGAGCTATCGCAAACCTGGTCTAAAATTGAGGAACTATTGGATTGCCATTTTCGTATGTGAAAATTCGCTGACGCTAACACAGAAATAACTTCCTTGACCATTTCTACTACGCCTGAAACTGAATTACCGCCTGAAAGATAGTCATCGATGTAAAAATCACGCTCAATTGAAGACTTGACGGTAGGACTTGTAGCAACATTAGCCAAACTCACTAAACACTTTGTTGCTAAGTACGGAGCAGAAGCTGTGCCATAGGTAACAGTATTTAGACAATAAGTCTTTAACGGTAACTTAGGATCAGTCCTGAAGATGATTTGTTGCAATGGACGTTGCGACGGTGTTACAGCAACAGCACGATACATTCTAGCTATATCTCCTGATATAACGTACTTATATTGCCTAAATCTTAGTAGAATTGACAGAAGATCTTCTTGGATAGTCGGGCCAACCATCTGGATTTGATTGAACGACACACCAGACGTGGTTGCCGCTGAAGCATCAAAGACTGCCCGTAGTTTCGTGGTCGAGCTGGATTCTCTGATGACCCCATGATGAGGCAAAAAATATTCAATACCGTCACCTGAATGTGGCTTCCTAGACGTTGTATTTTCTGTCATGTGTCCAAGACGCTCATACTCCTCCATGAAGGCAACATAACGCTCCTTGAAACTTGGATCACGAAGAAAACGACGCTCCAGTGATAGAAATCGCCGCTTAGCCATCTCGTACGACTCACCTAGAATGACAGGATTATCCTTTAAAGGAATTGTCACAACAAACCTACCCTCACTGTCACGAACAGTATTGCGGCGAAAACTTTCTTCGCACGCACGTTCCTCCTGTGATAAGGCATGTTTAGATGGGACCGAATCAATTTCCCAAAACCTGTTGAGGTTATTATTTAATTCCTCCATAGAAACATTACAAAAATGTGCTTGGTTATTTGAAATATTGCGTAATGGGACTGGACCTGAAACTATCCACCCTAGTTTTGTTGCATGAAGCTTGGGTTTATTCCTACCTAAATTTATAGATGAGGAACCTAAAACATTCCAAAACACTTCCGCGCCAACAAGAATGTCGATTACAGACGGAATATGGAATGACGGATCTGCTAACTGTATGTCTGCCGGTATATTGATATTGCCTATATCTACAGCTTTGGCTGGCAATATTTTAGTAATTTCAGGCAATATGAAGCTAGTGATGGTTTCCCTATAGCCACCATTCCGAGCCTGAATTGTAAATCTACAAGACTGTGTGCTATTAGATGTTTGCTTATTTATACCTGATATCGTGGAGTTAACGTTACGTCTAGGCAATCCCAGCTTGTGACACAGTGTTTCAGTGATAAAATTAGCTGTGCTACCGTTATCCAGCAGGATCCTGGCGTCGAACTTCTCACCTCGGGTGCTGACCACTGTCACCAGAGCTGTGGAAAGCAAAACAGAACGAGTAGTAGCTGCAGTGTCGCTTGACATAACAACGCTTTCAGATGTGCCGTTTTGTAACTGTGCACCACCAGAAACGTCATCAGTCAGTAAACTAGGCAGAGCTACACTACTAGGCATTGGGTCTTGTACAGTTGAATTAGACTGCTCTACGTGTAAAAGCGTGTTATGCTTACGATTACAATATTTACAGTGTGACAATTTGCAACGTTTACTTGAATGCCCTGGACGTAAACAATTAAAGCACACATTAAGCTCCTTCACCTTTGCTAAACGGTTTTCTACTGACAACTTACGAAAATCATCACACACAAACATGAAATGATTATTTTTGCACAACGGACAATTATTAAATTCCTTATTAGTATTAGGTTTAGGTTTTGTTATATTATAGTTTTTTTTAGAATTATTAGTATTTACTGTGTAACTGTTTGTACTACTATCTTCCTTATTTGTTGATTTGCTATGTTCTACTGTCTCTAATAAATCAGCCCTTTTACTAACAAACGAACAAAATTCTGACAATGTTGGAAATTTGGGTAAGGTATTGCTATACTCTTCCCAGTCTCTGTTAGTGACCTTATCCAGTCTGCTACTCATCATAATCACCACCAGTGTACTCCACTGGTCAGTGGGCTCGTTCAGTGATTTTAAAGCTCTAATTTGCTTATTGATATTATCAACAAATTGACGTAAGGCTACACAAGATTCTTTAAGAATTGCCGGAGTATTAAACAAAGTTTGCACATGGTTTTTAACTAGAAGCCTGCTATTATCATATCGCTCACATAATAGATTCCACGCTAATTGATAATGCTCGCTCTTAAAATCTATATTTTTTATCACTTGCTGAGCATCTCCCGTAAGCGAAGCGCGCAAATAATGAAATTTGCTAATATCATCGATAGCACTACTACTGTGAATAAGTGACAGATATGTATCTCTATACTCGAGCCAACATTGATAACTACCATCGAAAGTAGGCAAATTAATTTTAGGTAAGCGTACAAAATTATGACGGAACGATGCACCTGTGTTTTTATCCGCTGAGCCCGCTACAGACCCGCCGTCAACGCCGGCATCAGCGCTGATAAGCAGGCTGCGCGCCTGAGCTGCCACCGCGTGGTACCGCTCCTCAAACTTGGCACGTTCCCCGTACGCCTCGTCTGGCTTATCCGAGAGCACCTCGATCTCCAACTGCAAATTATCAAAGTCATCGTATAAAGCATCAAATTTACGAAGGCGACCCTCTAGCTCAATACGCTGCAAACTGGATAATGAATCGCAACTCATAAGCACATTAACATGATTGCAAAAATTCGTAAGCTTAGCTTTAATAGCACTGCGTTTTCTTATTAACAAATCTTCATTAGCCATTATAAGAAGGTGGTTTGAAATAAAAAGTACAAAAGATGTTATGAAATAATGCGATAGAATAACAGATAAGGCGATAAGCAAATGCACAAGTGATGACTAATGTAGCAACCAGATGTTTCAATATGAATAGGCGCGTGACTCGTGACCGTTAGCTCATTAGCAAAAAACTTCAACGGTAAACCGATAAGAAATGTATTCCATACAGCACTGAATGAATGCACGTTAATGCCAATAGACTTTTAAATAATCACTTGTTTGCTCAAATTTGAAACTGAACTGAAAACGGTTGCAACGGAAATTTTTGAATTTGAATTTTTAACGGAAATTATAAAGAAAGGAATTTGGAACGATACACAAATATGCTTATCTTTATCCACAAGGCGAACTGTGTTGATTCCCACGAAGCACGTAGATGACCCGGCGTGTTCGACCAACTAAGTCGAGACTTGACCACCGTCGACGTGAAGACTTCGGGAACTTGTAGACGTCCTCTCCTCGTTCTACGTATTTAGACGACTCCAACTCCAAGCTTCTCTTCTCTCGAATGCCGCTTGTAGTGACACGGCGCTTTTGAAGACTCGTCGCTCGTATCAAAGTCCACCAACGTCGCCTCGTACTGTCACCGCGCGAACGATTTCTTTGTTCGTAGAAATACGTTACGCGGATTTAAATTGTAGAAGGCCGAAGTGACCAAAATGTAGGGGACCTAACTAAAGGTACTTAAATGAAAAGTGGACTGTAACACTTAATACATATAATGGTTCACTGGACAGTACAATATGTTGGAAAACTAAGATAAAGTATGCGCGCGCGTCGTCGGCTGTGTCCGGTGATGGAGTGCGGCGGCGCGGTGCGGGCCGCTGCTGCTGGCAGCCGTCCCCCCCGCCTCGGTGACGCGACGCCCTCTGTCGGGCCCTGGTGCGCCAGCTATGAATCACGCCTTGTGTGCGTGAACAGACTTAGAACCTCATCCATTTTTTGCATCCGATTAAAATCAACAAGATTATATTTTATTTTTAAAATGCGTCTTCTCGCAGCAGAAGTCTAGGATCCTCCAAGTTTTTTTTTTGTAATAAATAAGTATTGTAAAGTTTATTTTAAAACATGTAGGTACCTGCATGACTTTGATAAAAAAAAAATGTTTTCTATAGCCTATCAAATTCGTTCGTGATGCTCCCAAATGTGGGGCGGTGGACGTTACCTTCAGTAGAGAAAGGCACAAGGTGTTTTCAAATTTACCCATTAAAATAATGTATATATAAGAATGAATGTATTTGTTATATATATATTGTAGGGTACTGTTTCATCCGCCTGGGGCACTGGACAGCGTGTGAGAACCGCGGCAGCTACCGCCCCGTGGGACCCGTCGAGACGTTATCTGCGCTCGCACCTTACTGCAACAAGGTTAACATTATTCGCGGCGCTGTGCAGTATATGGTAAGATTTTTATTACGATGTATTTATTACCACTTGAGGCTAATTAACAGCCACTAAAGACATGGTGAAGATATAGATAGAATCACAAAATAAGGCGTCTTCCTGCCCTCATCATCTTCCGAGCCTTTTCCCAACTGTGTTGGGGTCGGCTTCTTCCTGCCCTATTACCAATTTAATTCGAGTCTTCGCAAACAATAAAAATATATAAATCACTACATAGTATAAAACAAAGTCGCTTTCTTTGTCACTATATCCCTATGTATGCTTAAATCTTTAGAACTATTTATGTGATCGAAGGTTTATATGTGTATTTAGTCATCATCATCGGACCCGTGCGAAGCCGGGACGGGTCGCTAGTTTAATCAGAAAAGGGTATAATTTAGGCGGTCACCAAAAATATTTTTAAGACTCTAAGCTGAGGCACCAAATAAAATAAACAACTCCAAAAAAAATAAATTGACTTTATTAAAAGGGCACTAAAGTATATAATATTATGATCCAAAAAAAATAAAATAACATCAGAAAAATCGCAAATCTCGCACAAATATTATTTTTGGTTCCCAAAATGGATTAATGGTCACCAAATTCTATCCAATTAAAAGATTAATATTACTACCAAAAATCAAAGTTAGTGACGAAAACGAATCGCTGCAAAACCGACTCCACGTAGTCTTGTCTGCCCTACCCCTAGAGTGCAATTCAAAACCGCGGAGGCGCGGAGGGGCGAGGCGGCCTGCGAGCTGAGGCGCAGGTAGTTTCAGCGCTCGCCGCGGCGGCTGAGGCTGGCCGGCTCCGCCGGCCAGCAAGCCGAAGCTGCGGTGGTGAGCGTGAAAACCATCTGCGACGATAAGCTCGCATGGGACCGCCGGAGCCCTGCAGCGCCGGAGCCGTGACAGAAGCCATGCTTGCTGTATGTTGCGTGCTTACATTTTAAACGCACTGAGTTACACACAAATTCATATAACAATAAATAAGCGACGTACGTTTGGGAACCCTAGTATATTAATTGGTATTTGGGAAATATTCTAGCGATCGTTAGCTTTTTTAGTCTAACAAAAATGACCAAATTAGGAGTCATGGTATTACATAATTGGTAACATCTAAGTAGTCACAATATATAATATTTGGTCTAAAGTGTATTTTAAAGGCGTCATATATATTTTTTTAGTAGTCAATAATACGAAAAAATGGTTTTATCTAAGAATATTTTTGGAAACGTTATTTGGTGACCATTTATTCATTTTGGTAACCGTTTAGAATTTTTTTGGTAGTAAAATAGGTACTTTTTTGGGTGGTGTTTAAACACAAGCCATCAGAAAATGAGTCCGGATTGTTCTAAAAATAGGTACTTCCGTCCAGTCGTGTTATCATAAACCGTTAACATATTTGCAAAAACAACAACAGATTTTCATTTTTTTTTAAATTCAATCCGACTTGGAACATAGGATCATACAAACACTCAGACTTTTATACGAATATTCCAATGCCGTTTGCCTATATTTCTGTACAGGTAATAAAAATATGCGTTGAGCACTTGTCTTGATATATCCGCGGTATATAAACAGATGATAGTCTATGGCCGGTATAAATACTCGCACCATAGGCACGAAAGATATATGTATTGTGAATCATGCTGCCTTCCGGTCAGTAGTACCTTGGTAAACTGGGCTAAGACTTTATAATAATGTTTAGTACTATTTGCACCATGATTTTATATGAAACTAGCTGTTTCCGCGGTTACACTCACGTCCCATGGAAACTTCCTGAAAATACTGGAGCCTTCAGGGTACAAACAAACATACATATTATAATTTAGCCAGTCTTTAGAAAGGGGATGTTGTGAGTCCGATAAGACAAAAGTTATAAAAATAATAATTTAATTACAGTACACATACCACGACATGGCACATAGCAAGAACAAAATTTTGTACCTGTCTAACACAACCATAATATAGGGTTTTGTAAACATCAAACAGTTCTATTCTCTGATCTATTGATAAATCAGAATAACTCTTTCACAATACTACTACTCGTCAGTTATCAAAGACACTTGGGTTCACTCGTACTCGATATAAAAGACTCGATGAAATGACGCGAAGACAGACGTGGAGCGTTTGAATCAAGAATTTTGATAGAATCATATTTATGCCAGTCATTGTGATATTTTTGAATTTCCACATAGCTAGTAGCTACCTCTAATGTTGAACAGATGCTAGTATAAATCATTTGATTCGTTTGTCCAGTTTACTTTTCATTGTTTTGGCTTATGAATGTTTATTTCAATTATCCAAAAAAAAAACTGAAAAATGCAAACGGAGGTTAGAAGGAGGAAAATGGCAGAAATTTTGAACTTGTCTTATTCTTCATAAAGTGACTTATAAACGACTTTCTTTATTGATTCATGATTGTTTGTTTGTCCCTTTTATTTAGCAAACCATGGGTGTGATACTGGACGAAAGGCTTAGCTGGCGCCCCCACATCGAGCAAACGTCCTCCCGAGTTAGAAAACTTATATGGGCGTTCAAAAAACTGCGACAAGTGGCCGACTTCCAACTCCTACGCTCCATTTATCAAGCACTGGCGCAGTCCATCATAAGTTACTGCATAACGGCATGGGGGGGCGCCTGCAAAACTTACATGATAAGCCTCGAGAGAGCTCAACGATCTCTGTTAAAAGTAATGACCTTCAAGCCATATCGGTTCCCTACAAAAACACTGTACGAAGACTGTCAAGTACTTACAGTAAGACAATTATACCTTCTCAATCTCATATTGGCACAGCATATAATCACACCGATCAAACAAGGAATCCAACATAAAAGAACCGTCGGCAATGTATGTAGCACGATCAAATGCAAGACCGCCTCGGCTCGTCGGCAGCGGCTATTCCTATCCACATATGTGTACAACAAAGCGAACAAAATTCTAAACTTCAACCCACAAACTAAAAATAAAACTAAAAATATACTTAAATCATGGCTTCAAACACTTGATTACGAACAGACGGAAAACCTAATGAAAGAACAGTACTCATGACGACAATAACACTCACACATACACATACACACACACACATACACACACACACACATACACACACACACACATACACACAAATACACACAAAGAGCACAACCCATACATATTCACATTCAGACTATCATCACACCACTTAGCAAAAGAGCAAGCATATCATTAATTTTTTTTTTCTTATGTATTTACTTATTTTGTCCTTAGATTTTATTGCATATAAAGTGTTGTTCTAAAAAAACGGGTGAAGACACTGGCTCCTGTAACACAGGTCTCACCTAGCACAGGAGCCAGGGCTTCCTTTGTAATTGTATTTTATTTTTTATGCCAATAAAACATTTATTTATTATTTATTATTTTTAGTTTATGTTTTTTTTTCTCCGGTTAACCGGGTGCTTGGTATCTGATGACGACACGGGCCTAAGCCAAGTGTTCACCAGTAGGGTTGATGACGTTTTGGTTATTATCTGGGTGTGTTTGGATAGCTGTGATAGAGTGTGTGCGTGTGTTTTGGTGTGTATCTATTTCACATTGAAGGAACTTTCGAACTAGTCGGCAGGTGTTTAGAATCACCGCTTTCTGAAGCAATTGATAGGTGTTTGGAGGCAGGTTAAGAGATTGAAGGGATTGATGGAGCTGTTTAGGTATTACACCAGTTGTGGATAAGACTATGGGGATGATGGTAACTTTTTGTAAGTGCCAGAGACGTGTTATTTCGTCTTTAAGCTCAATGTATTTAGTTAGTTTTTCGGCTATTGTATGCTGCATGTTGTGGGTGTTTGGGACGGCGATGTCGATCAAGTATCCGGTCTTGTTGGTTTTGTCTATAAGTGTGATGTCTGGTCTGTTAAAATGAATTGTGCGGTCGGTAAGGATGGCTCGATCGAAGTACAGTTTGGTTGTAGAGTTTTCTAAGACGGTTTCTGGGGTGTATTTATAGTATGGTACTACGGAATTAATTAGTTTATACTGATGGGCTAGTTTCTGGTGAATGACATTTGCGACTTGGTCGTGTCTGTACTTGTAGTCGGTCTGGGCTATTGATTTACATGCGCCGGTTATGTGTTGTATGGTTTCGGGTGAGCTATTGCATTTTCGACAAATATCATTGTTTAAGTTCTTAATAATGTATTTTCTATAATTTCTTGTTTCAATTACTTGATCTTGTATCGCCATCATGAACCCTTCAGTCTCCGGGAAGAGTTCGCCTCGATTTAGCCATGCGTTCGACGCCTCTTTGTCGACATTTTGTTGGCATAAATCTTGGCGGTGTCTGCCGTGTAGAGACTTCTGGGTCCATTCTAGCAGTTTGGTCTTGTCGTCGGTGATTCTTTCGTTCTTCTGTTCAGATGTGTCTTGTAGATTTAAGGGTGTGTAGCGTCGATCGTTTTGGGATATTAATCTGTGAAGTGTGGATGATGAATTTTTCATGTAAAAATAATGCCGGAGAGTTTTGATCTGCTTATTATGTAAATTCAGAATATCTATAAGTCCTCTACCTCCTTCTTTCCTGGGTAAGGTCAGTCTTTGCAAGCAAGATCTAGGGTGATGTTTACGGAATTTGGTCATTGTTGTATTAATTTTGCGCTGTAGGTTCTTAAGGTCTGATTTGGTCCAGTTAATTATGCCAAAAGAATATGTCAATACAGGTATTGCGAAGGTGTTAATGGCTTTTATAGTGTTTCGTGAATACAATTGTGTTTTAAGAATTGTGTTAAGGCGGTGTTTAAATTGTTGTGTAAGTTTATTTTTAGTGTCTTTCTGCAGTATCTGGGATGACTGTGCGTAACCTAAGTATTTATAAGTCTCCTGTTCATGTAAAGATTCTATCTGCTCTCCAGATTCTGTGGTGTAGTGGTGCCTGTAGTTCTGTCCTGCTCTAACTGAATTTATTTTGCATTTATCTATACCAAATTCCATCTGTATATCATTGGTAAATTGTTCTGTAAGGTTAGCTAGTTGGTATAGATCGTTTTCAGATTTTGCAAACAATTTAATATCATCCATATATAATAGGTGACTTAGGGCGTTGTTTTGATTTTGAGGTTGTTCGGTATTTTCTTGATTTGCTAAAGGTATTCCAAATGGACTTGTGTTTAGTATATTAGAAAGCGGGTTTAGAGCAAGGCAGAACCACAGCGGACTCAGTGAATCTCCTTGAAAAATTCCTCTTTGTATTTTAATTGGGTTCGTTTCTATTGTTTGGGTTGTGGCCGTTAGCTTGAGTACAGTGGTCCATGTACTCATCATAGATTTAAGGAACTTAACCAAAGTTGGGTGAATTTTATAAATTTCTAAAACTTGAATCAGCCACGAATGGGGAACCGAGTCGTAAGCTTTTCTGTAATCTATATACATACTATATAAGTCAGATTTGGTTTTGAGGGTCTTTTTTAGGATCACTGAGTCAATGATTAATTGTTCCTTGCAGCCTTGGCTAAACCTCCGACATCCTTTTTGCTGTTCAGCTAGAAGACTATTGCTGTCTATATGTTTATATATTAGCTCAGAGATACAGGATGTCATAATTTTATACAAGGTCTGCAAGCATGTGATGGGTCTGTATTTAGCGGGGTTAGAGGGGTCACTAGGGTCTTTGGGTATCATGAATGTTGTGCCGGAAGTAATATATGAGGGTATTGATTCGGGGTTTTGGATAAACTTGTTTATAAAAGTGTGTAAATAACCATGAGCTGCTGTAAATTTTTTGTACCAGTAACTATGTATGTGGTCCGACCCTGGTGCTTTCCAGTTGTGTAAACGGGAGAGCACGTTTTGAAATATCTGTGGGGATATGTGTTCAAATACCATCTCTGGAGTGTTACTGTTTTGTGTCTGTTCTATTTGTATCCATTCTGCCTGTGTGTTGTGTTCTATTGGTTGTTCCCAGATGTTTGACCAGAAACTTTGTAGTATCTCTGGGTCTGGGGTGTTAGAATCGTCATCATTTAACGGATTTGCCCGCAAATTTGATGTAGCCTGTCTGATATTTCGGTAAAATAATTTTTCGTTATGTGTAAACTGGTTGTTTTGTTTCTTTCTTTGGGTGCATGCTGTGTATCTTTGTAATCGGCCTGTTACGACCGAAAGCTTTTGTCTGAGTGTGTCGAGAATGTGTATTGCTTGTGTGTTTGGTTCTTCGTGTACTGTGTGTGTTTTGTATTGTTCAAAGATTGTATTTATGTGTCTTAGTACCTTCCTACTTCTGTTGCCATTGATATACTGTGTGACCTTACCGAGTTTTGATCTTAAGTCATTTAACTTCCTCTTTAGTCGTTTTTGCCAGCTAGGCTCGTACTCTTGTCTTACAGTGTTGTTACTTTCTTTTGGTCGGAGCTCAATCTTTGCCCCATTTACTTTAGCTGTGGTCCATGCTGCACAATATATCACTGTCTGTACTGTGTTAAAGTCTGTATGTTCGTTAATGTTTTCAGGGATAGTAATTTTGTTCATGTAACTGATGATTTTTGCTAGGTGTTTTGAGGGTTTCTGTTTAGGGATATAAATTCTATCTGTCGGACTTGTTTCTCTATAGAAGTTGAAAGCTAGTTGGAATGTTTCATCAATAAATTGATCTCTTTCTGTGTTTATTTGTGGGTTCGTCATAGTTATTGATTCTATATTAATTGCTGTGGTATTAGGATTTGCAGTTGGAGCGGTATGCTCTGGTGTAGGGCTTATGTCTATCAAAATTGTGTCAATGAGCGGTGAGTCAGTGTTTTCGATGTAGTCGGGAATTTCTGTTATAGTATTGTATGTGGTATTTTGCCTAAGTTCTTCTGCTACTTCCTTTTTAATTGAATTTAATCTATCTAGTGTGATGTATTTATTATTAATTATGAGTCTCCTTTGGTCAGCTATTCGCTGCTCACTGAGATGGGCAAGTGAAGGGTACCTGTTTATAAAGTCTACATACATGGTCTTCCGGTATGCCGTTTCATTTCTGCCTAGGTCTGTAACTCGATAATATGATTTCATGATAGCCTCGTTTTGCTCATTTGTCCATCTCATACGTGACTGTGTTCGGTTTTGGGTGTTGCGTGTTTCAGAGGTTGTGGGTTGTATTCGAGTGGTCTGGGTTGGTATGGGTTGTGTATTGCTGTGCTCAATGTTAGATTCAACGTGATGCCTATGGTCAGACTGTAGTTGATTAAGCTGTTCTTTTACTTCTTCGTGTATCTGATCTATCTCTACTTGTGTTATTAATTTATTCCGGACTATAGCTCTGCGTTGATCACCTATTCTTTGTCGACTGACTTGCATGTTGGGGAATTTTTCTATAAACTTAGTGTGAAGGGGTTCGAGGTAAGTTCGTGTGTCTGTACCTAATGCTGTTAGTTGTAAGTATGTACGCAGGATAAATATGTTCATCTCAGTAGTCCATCGTCTGCGTGTAGTAGGAGCGCTCGTAGTGGGTGCAAGCTCAGAGTTAAGGTTGACATCCTGCACAACACTAGCGAGCGAGCTGGTGGACAAGGTCGATGTTCGCCTTGTCATGTAAGAGGGGCGAGTGGAAGGGATGGAAGAGAATAACGAAATAGTATCTTCGCCCGAGGAATCGGCTGTAGCATCTACGCCGTGAGCCCGCCTGCTCAACTCACTGCGACCGGCTGTAACTTTATTTTCGGTGAGAGTCCGCCTGCTCAACGCCTCACCGCCGATGGTTCGCATGCTGTGGCATCCAGCATCGGCTCCAGATGCGCCCCGGCGCTCCCCGGGAAGCGACCGTAAATTGTATCTTCTTTCATTGCTCATCTCCATAAAGGGTTACCTTAACCTTGTTAGCCGTATAAGTTTTTATTATATACGTGTCCGCCCCCCACGTGGTCTGATGTTCGACACGGACGTAAGGTAGGATTTTTATTATTATTATTATTAAACCAAATTAAATAATATTATCGAAAATTAGATATCTAACACGTCCATTAGATTTCGCTTAACTAGAAAGGCATCTCCTTCCAGTGACGTTACTCACCTATTTCTTTCAGAATAATATAAATGTATGGTTCTGGCACATTTTATTTCACGCATAACACCGATTGCTTATTTTAATTCCATGGCAAACGCAGGTGGTATTTATACTGAAAAAAAAAACTTATAATTACACAGTTGTAACGTTGATTCAGTAGGCTGAAAGACATAGACAACGCATATTTTTTCAACAATGAAACCGCATTTTTTTATTTATGTCTGAACTATGTATGAAATTCCCCATGAGTCAAGTTTACATCGTATTTTATCTAGAAGAATTATTGCGCTTTTTATGTTATGGGAATTCATTTATCATTTTTTGTTATTTCAGAATTTAGCGGAAGACGATCCGCCGCGTCATCGACCGGGGTTATTGCATTTGAAGGCTCTTGCAAAGAGAAATATTAATGTGGCAGAGGTAAGTTCTCCCGGAGCTGCGGGATTGTTCGAAAGAGTTACCGCCTCCCTGGTACATAAAAGGCCTACGACGGAACACGACGGTTTTTAGTCAGTAAGAGTCTGACACTCCCTCGCCGCTGCTAACCCGCAGCGGGAGGGGTCATTTGATGACTTTTGACGTCGTTAAAATAAAAGGTAAGTTCTACACGAAAAAACTTGTCACTATTGTCTTAATCACTCTGTCTACTGTAAAACTGTATATACTGAATATATTATTTCAATTATTTTAAGGGTTGTGACAAGAGATAATTATTTCTCTTTAGAAATTACATCTTGGTTTCAATGACTGCCAAATATATCTTAGGTTGGTATTTATATGGGTACTGGATAGTGGTACTTAAAAAATGTACACTATAGCACTTCATCTGTTATTTAAAAATAAACCTTTACGTGTAGGTAAATGTGCTACTAGGAAATAACGAACTGCTTTTGTATTTCCTCTCGTTTACAAAACAGTTGGTTTTAAAAAGCCGGTAATACTAATATAATTAATAACAGCTGTCGGGTCGGCGAGTTCATCGTCAACACACCAACACTGCTACGCTGAGTATGAAAATACACTATTTTCGTGGATTCTGCATTAGTATGCACGCCGTATTTATTATTATAAGACCGTAGAGGCGTTAAATTTATTGTGTATTTCAGCACTATCTACTATCTGCAGTGTGTTCGGATAAATCCCAATATACAGGCAGTATAAATACAATGGAGTCCGTCGCTTGGTGTGCCCAGTAGCGGCCCGCCGGCGCTGGAATGCACTCACGTTCTGTCACCGTTTAATTATATTCGACATTCCTCCAAATTATTATTCTAGACGTTTGCCAAGCCAATCTCTCCACAACTCTCTGTAATTACTAAATACTAAGGTCAATGTACAATAAATTACCCACTAAACAATTCCACCGCCTGTTATTTTGAAAACAGCAATATTTTAGCTGCAGCACATAATATTGGTCATAACGGCTGATACGTTCGTAATGTGGCAGAGCTCAAAAGGAATTGCATAACGGGTGGAAAACAATGCTATTTTAGTTCGGATCGTAAACATCGTGTCGGGTTCATATGCGTCGGTATCCTCGGAGCCAGATTTAGCGGGAGTATGTTAAGAAACGGTTATGGTAGTAATAATTGTCACGTCGGCTGTAGCGGCGCTGTGTGTGTGTGTACAACGCGCGTGTGTGTGAGTGCTGGCCGCTCGCCACACGCACACAGGTGTACAGCACGCACACAGGCGCACACACCCACACGCGCATGCCTCCCCCGCTGTGCACATATTTCCCGTTGCTAGTTAAAACAGATTGATAATGCCCAAGTGTCACAGGCGAAAATCTTTATTTCTGTACCGTCCCGTTTTTTAACCGCCGCGGCCGGTGTTTGATTTCTCTAATGTACAAAATCTTTTTTATGCCACTGTCAAGGTTGATTTAAGGTTGAGATATAAATAAGATTGGTCGCAGAACGATTGCCGCTCGTCGCTATATTTCATCGCGACCTAGCCGGGGTTATGATTTAGCTGTTACATGTGATGTTTGTTTCAGGTGGCGTCTGAACTAGCGACCTTCGGATCTTTAGACATTAAGCCTTATGGTAGCAGGACTGCTCTCATAGCTGCTAGCAGTCGGCATACGTAAGTATCAAATATATCACTCAGATAATTCTAAAATGTTCTATCTTAACCTATGAAAAGTCAAAGGACTTGCAGCCTTCTCAAAAACCAAATCGACTTGGAGTCACTTTCTTGTTTAATTTTTTGATATTTCTTTAATTATTTTCTAATGTAGTTAAATAATTACAGTGCTCAAGTAATCCTGAAGCAGTATAAGAACAGCAAAGTGTACAGGATAGCTCCGTACAGCGTGTACCGACACTCCACGGCCGGGAGGATGGCTATATGGTGAATATTTACACTTTAAATTTAAACAAAACCTCTTAAAAATATCATTCGAAGAGCTCATCTTTTGGCGACGGTTTTTTCAATTCCTAGAACTATGTAAATCCAATCCAATGTATTAAAGCATTAAGAAACTAAGCAGCTATTTAAAGATCATCCTCCGAGCCTTTTTCCCAATCATGTTGGGGTCGGCTTCCAGTCTAACCGGATTCAGCTGAGTACCAGTGCTTTACAAGAAGCGACTGCCTATCTGACCTCCTCAACCCAGTTACCCGGGCAACCCGATACTCCTTGGTTAGACTGGTGTCAGACTTACTGGCTACTGACTACCTGTAACGACTGCCAAGGTTGTTCAATGACAGCCGGGACCTACAGTTTAACGTGCCATCCGAAACACAGCCAATGGTGTCTAAGATATACTTAGAAAGTACATACAAACTTAGAAAAGTTGCATTGGTACTTGCCTGACCTGGGATCGAACCCGCGCCCCTAAGCTATTTAAAGATACAAACGTCAAATATCAATCCTTCTCATATGTTAAACCTTAGATTAACAACAAGTTAGATTCTCAGTGGAACTTAAAATAAGAGAAACTGAAGGAAGAAAGAAAAAGGGGAAATATTTACAAAATAAACGAAAATTCTTACCAGCGCCAGAAAATCTGGCATTAATAGGCCTTTGGTCCAATTCGCATATTGTTTCAACCACATTAGTTTTACCGATATAAACTTGTAATGTAGTGACTATTCAGTGCTGACCCCATATATCTCATGAACGAAGTCAAATCACCTTGTTTACTGTAGCTTTCTCAAATTGTCACAATACCTACTCCTGCGCAGGGCTATTACTTCCAAAGTGTTTTGTACGTCAGCCAAATCGATTGTGGTTCGATTTTGGATTTATATCTTTTAACCAAAAGTAGAACTTCGAAGATCTTCTTGTATACTCGTGTTTTACAAATAAACTGTCTTTATCTCTTTAAAAGGTTTGGGAATAATATAAACTAAGCTAAGTCAAGTATTTTATAATTTATGATTACTTTGGACCCAGAGAAGATACTTGCGATCTCTAAATATAAAGATAATGTTCAGCTCCAAAGTACCGTCCACTTCTTAATAAAAATATTATTTTTTTAATAGGTACATACTCTTTATAATAATTTATTTTTCATTATCCTTTTTTCAGGAGTGGAGCCCTAATAACTGGCAGCTTGGTGCTATACTTACTCCACAGAAAACTTAAATAGGTAATATAAAGCGACGAACGTAGGCAACCAAAATACCTCTTTAACCTCAGCCAAAATAACCAGCTTCCATCAATATTAGTGCCTTAACGATAAAATACTCTTTAGTCACGTTTACCATATTTATAGAGGGTTAACAGTTAATAAAATTTCACTGCTAACCGAGGTTGCCAACACACAAAATTCCATAATAAAATGTACCTAAATACCACCTTTTTGCGACAATCATAAGTAGTTTGTGCTACTTTAACAAGCAAATATTATATACGAACAAAGATTCCTATTATGTAGTAGTTTTTATTGATTAATGATAGGTAGTAATATAATGGTGCATTTTTTGTATTTTAGTTAAATCATTTAGCTCTGTTCTGTTTTGCAATTATACTAGCTAATGTGCCAATATTCAATGTGCTAGTCATCATTGAAGGCATTTTACCTTGTAGCATAATTGTTTTTTTTTCATCAAGTATATATGTATTTTATGGAAGATATTTTTTTTTATTAAGGTTCTCCAAACTAACTAACTCTGGGGATTTTGTTGCGCCACTTCTTCCCAGCGAAAGCACATAGGAAGTGGTGAAGGGTGGGTCTCATGTAATTTTGACGTTCGGATACTGCAATTTTTCAGCCTACTTTGATTTTTGCTGAAATTGCATATTAATTGTGAAAGTGTGTTTAAATGTGACAGCTGCAAAATGTTGTTCATTTTCAGAATTTAAACAATAAGAAAGATAATAAATCATCTGAGGATACAGAAATAAAGTATTTATATGTTTAAATAACTTGTGACCTCATAATTGTTTATTTTTTCTCTACATTATTTAGTATAGTGTTGACAACAAATAATTTATAGACAACTGTTGTTCATTTGACAAAGTCCATACTATTGTTGTTTAGTTTTAAGATTAATGTGCCACTTTATTTGTTTAATAAAAATAAATCAGTGACTGTTCCTACGTCTGGTTTTTCCTTTCAAAATTCCTGTTGTTTGAGTAACATTCCGTGATACGCAAAAATATTGTCTAGACAAGAGTAATCAACAGTTTTCACAGCAACAAACATACAAAAAACGTTAATATTTGGCTGTGTTTATAACGCTGAAAGAGTTTATAATAGATCGCCATTGGTTTTTGACTGATCGCGGTAAATAGCTCTCTGAACGATACTTCCTCGCGGCTCATATAGTAGACTATAGACTAAACATTCATTAAGTACCTATACTATGTTAAAAGGTTTATAATAATGTTTATGAAACGCTTAATTACCTACTCACAATTTGGGCATTGATTCCACCAAAGAGGAGAGGAGTCTTTAAACAACCAATGGAATTTCAGCCCTCAGATAAAATGTTTCCATAGCGACATCCAATTCTTTTTTTTAAATCTTCTCTTACGAAGGTGTATAGACAAAATACTTATTGCTAGGTTATCTGGATGTGTCGCCTCTCAACAAAAGTTTTTATGAAATTGATGATAGTAAGTCGACAGTTTGTATGACATGCTGATAATTACATTAATAAATAAATTACATGCCTACTTATAAAACATAAATATTGCGTTGATATTACAAAAACTTCTTTTATCTACAAATCCTTGTTTTCGAATACGGGCAAGTAGTTTATTTGCTAGAAGCGCCGAATATGAAATACCTAGCACCCGCGCATAACATACGACTTCCCTCATATAGTGCATAAATATTAGATTTAATTTACAAGATATGTAATGGGCGAGCGCGTTAACGTCGGCCGGGAGATTATAACTCGGGGCTAAGCAAACAGCGCATGAGTTAGCTTGCTTACACAGCGCTGCTCGTGCGCCGACGCCGGAATACGCCGCCAAACGTTTTGACATGCCTGATTTATGTTGATTTACAACTCACTTGCACAACATGACGCCCCGTGCCGACAAACTTCCTGGAAATTAATTCATTATTGCATCCAGCCAACACAAGCTTATTTTTAGTTTTCGCAAATTGCATCTTATGTTGATTGCAAGATGTAAACAATCGATAGCCGATCTCATCAGCACTGGATACTGTAAAACGCATACTTTAATGTTTCTGTTTTAATTAATAGTTTTCTGTGTTAGTGAATTATTTAAACTGAAACATGCAATTCAGTTGCACAGTTTGTTGGCACTTCCAAATCTATGATTTTGGGTGCAGCATCGTAAACGTCGCATGGCTAAATGAAACAGAAATAAAATGCGGGATATATTGCACACTTTGACACAGATCTCCGCCTTTTAATTGTTAAGAAGGAGCCCTGTTTATAGATATGTTTATGCCTGATGGCCTAAAGAGGCCAATTTGAGTTTACGCGCTAATAACGTTGTCTGGCAAAGCTTCGTTTAGTCAACTGTTCTAGTAATATTCAAGAGTAATAAAATGTGCTTAAACATCATTTAAAACATTGTATTTTCATAAGCTGCGTATAATTGTTAACAATGTGTGGTTTATTTATTGTTTCAGGGTAATTATAAGCTCGCCAACCATTTTATTTTGTATTAAAATGCATAATACCTACGACGGGATGTATTTGAATTGCTTCTGTTTCTTATAACATGCATGTGTCAGAAATGCTATTTTGCCAGTAGATAAACTGTCTGTTTTACTAAATATTTCGCAGCGAAATCGAATCAGTCGCTGGGTTACAGAAAGCTGAAACTTTCGTATTATTCACGCGTTGTGCCCAACGTGTCATGTGAAAATTAAACTGTGTCTACACACTTAGTAGTCGTGATCCGCCTCTTCCGTGATTTGGGTTGGAGTTAATAAAAAACGTTGGCAGTTAACACAAATCTGAGTGTTTCCTCTTAGCTAAATAAAACGTAAACAGCTAAGAATCCTAGTAAGCCCGGCCTCCGGTTGAGACAATTAAAATAGATTTCCACCTGCAAAAGCTAAAATAACTCGTGTTTCTCGTATTGTAGGTGGAGAATTGATGGATGTTTGGTGGACATGTGCACAGTGCATTCTGTCCAGTAAATAGGTCACAACGAGCAATTTTACACGTAACGTGGACCAATGTTTCCGCAAATACACGCCGTGAGTTATTGTAAGTAATATCAAAATGTAATCTTTTTTATAGTCTGTTACGAAAAACAAAACAATGGTTTCAGATCTAGCTTAATGTGAGTTCTCCTTCTAAAGAAGTCGGTTAAAAAGGTGTAGGATATTGATTTAATTTTAAATTCGACACTTTTGTTCCTGCATCAAAGTTTATAGGTACTGTATTATAGCTAAAACAACAAATTAAACCAACCAACTGTTCCGGATAGTTGCTCCATAAATTACAAAATGTTTGAAGATTATCATGTACTCCATTCAGTTTCCAATGTATTTCAATCCGTAAGTGGGTAATATAGATATGTTCACCGTTTCATTAGATCAGTAATGTAGTGCCTTCAAATGAATGTTTTAGCACGTCATACCATTAGATCCAAACTAATTTTATCATTGAATGTTACGCATATTAGGTGTATGCACTTTGTATACAGTGGTATAAGAGTGTTAGGTAGTATGTACAGAAGTTGGATATCGGAAATAAGAGAAGTAGAGCTTTTAGGCCAGTTCACCGACAAAACAAGTGTCTACTATGAATTTATTCTCATGTCGGTGCAAGAATCAAAGTAAACAGTAGTTCTGAAGTTTATGTAGTCAGCGAACTTGAGCCATAGTCACACATGTTCGCATGGTCACTCAAAATTACCACCGATAGAGAGACCTGGAAAAATTTCAACAATAATATATAAAATAATTTCTGAATCACATTAAAATTGATATAAATTACATTAATTAACGGACGACATGCAGCATTGAGCTGTTGATGGGCAAATGGCCATAAGTATTTTAAAATATCGACTATGACTCGCGATGAATGTCGCTATCATGAAAATTAACACACTGCAAGAAAACTTTGGAAAAATTTAATTATGTATGATCTATTTTTCTTACAACAAACGTACTTTTATTTTCCAATCAAGAGAGGATACTCTTTATCTGGGTCCGGTGCAATAGCATGCGGAAGCTATATACCTACTATTTATTCCATAAATTAATGTTCCCATTACTTTGATTTGCAGTAATTTTGAGCGTAGAAATCGCCTCAAATCATGAGTGAGAAAGTTCAAGTGATTCACGTTCAATTAAACTTTACCCTTTGGAAATAAATCGGTCCAAACTGACCACGAAATTAGGAAACATAGCCGCATGTTTATGAAAACAAGCCGTATTTGACGTCCGACTAGTTCCACTGCGGCACTCTGACAAACATAATGTTGTTGATAATGTACTGTTGATGTTACGACCACAGTCAAGTCACGGCAATACGACACGAACAGTTTCGGGAACATTTGGACCTACTTCCTTAACTTTGATGGGAAAATCATGTGATTTCAAAAAGTGACAAATAGAAAAAATATTGTGGCCTATAAATTCTGTGGTTATATGAAACGTATTTTGAAATTTTAAATTTTCATGTATTGGATTTAAGCAGTCTAAAAATCTTAAGGTATCTGATATCCGCCTGACAGCTGGCAGCCCTAATGCGCGTACGCAACTCGCGACCGTCCTTCCCTTGTAACCGAGACCCATTGTTCATCGTGTGTCCGTCCAACAAAAAAATTTACTCTATTTAATTTCTTTGGCAGCCCGCGTCGTCGAGTATATTTTCATTTGGCCTGCGCGTGGGCCGCACTACTCCCATATAGCAGATGACTGACGCTGATTTTTATTACGTTCGGGATGCAATATCGTATTGTTTTATTGATGTGTAAAATAAATGTAGGTAATCTAGGAATATTTTTGTTTGGATTTAACGATCGCCTGTGCATGCGATAAATCATCTTCAGGAATTTTTCGAAGCTCTCTCTTTTAAGCTGTACGTTACAAATGTGCGAATTCTTCAGAAGCGCGCGTGATTTAAAGATATAACTGACATGGATCATAAATAACGAAGCTAGCAGTAGGTATATTATCTCAGAAAGATATACGATGTCACCGAACAATGAGCTTCGTCGTGCGCGATATAAATAAATATCGAGGAATTTATTAACATCTTAACCGGAACCTATGAATTAGCGCTTTGCCTTTTTCAGGATTTAGTGTTAGCTTAGAAAATTAGTTGATCCTATATTTCTTCTAAATAAATATTTTATTCCGACTTCTCTTTTTTCTGGGAACTAAACAGCCCTACATGTAACCTTGACTATCAGAAATTCAATGACAAAAAAAAACACATTGCCAAAGGTCAGCCACCAGTTCCCAAAACTTTATTTCATTTTAATAGATTGTGTTCCGTTTGCGGTTGTGTTAAAGTTGTTCAACTGTTGTTCCGTATGGTCCCGGGTAGTGGTGGCTGCGACTGGCAGCCGGGGACAGCGGCCGCACGCCCGAGCGCCGGTTTATATTTGTTTCAATCACGCACCACCCGCCTGCCATGTTCTACGCACTTCCTAATTCCTAGCGTTAGGCAGCCGTCGCCTTGCCGAGGGCCAGGGCCGTCGGCAGTAATATGTATTAGAATTATCATGTGCAAATTACAAAGTATAACAATTTACTTAACATGTACACATTGTCATCTTTGTGTGTAGAACGTGAGACGCGATGTGGGAACACTATATTTTCAGAAGTAACGTAAATTTTCCTGCAATGTGTTGAGTTCAATCAGTAGCATATTACAGACACCTGGAAGTAACTGGTGACAGACAACTAGGTAATAAATTAAGAAGCAACAATATCTATTTTACAGGTTGCAGCGATGCACATCTTATGACTGTCTGCTGGCCCGCAGCCTGGAAGTAATCGTTTCATTCATTTAACCCTACATTTTACACTGTCCAAGAGAAAATAGTGCACAGAAACGCCCTACTATTAAAACATCCAGTAATGTCCGATGAAACTATAGTTGGAGCATACTATCGAGCCAGTTCCAGATCCAGAGCATTAAACGGCTCGTGTACGCATGACGACCGTGGCGCTCGTGATTGATGCTACAAATCACTGGATGCAACAACGGACGGTTTCACATGTATCTCTAATTTTAGCGTCCAAAACTAGCAATCAACCTGAATCCCATCAATTTAACAACATGTTGGCGTACATATTTTCCGCGTGGTGCCGCTGCCAAACAATGAGCATACGTTTCTCGAAGTCTGAGAAACACACGGTAGTGTTACGACAACCTTTGATATATATGGCTAGCAGGTGCTGCGCCTATGTGAACTTCTCAGGGTCGCTGGCTTTGACGTGAATCTACACGCGTTGATTTAAAATTAAGAGCTGGTTTCATTGATAGAGTCATTTTTTACGCGGTTATAGGCTCCAAATAAGCGATAAATAAAATTAAATAGTCGCTTCCTCTATCATGAAAAAGTAGAAAACAACTACAACCGTTCTGTCATTTTGACTGCCTGCAAGCGCAATGACTGTATAAAGTGCTACCGTTTCTGTACAAGTAACATTGTATCCTGAATATGCTGAAGTACACTTTTAAACACCAGCAAAGTCGTTAAAATTGTTTTCTATTTTCAGCACATGTTCTCAAAAAGACACTTGCGGGAGGAAAGGGCGTATTACACGCAGCTTTTACGGCATCTGGTACCACGGCACGGCCCTAGATGCGTTTCGAACATGCCCCAGCGACATGACGCTCCGCTAATGACATATTTCGGGCAGTGCGCCCCAGTCGCCGCCAAGGACACGTCACCGTCCGCACTCGCTATTTCCGACCGCGGCTATTCCTGAAAGCTTACATTGTATTATTTTTACCGCAGAATGTACTGTCCACTGGGTACGGGCCTTGTACTGACCTATTCAATTAAAAAAATGTTTGAAAAATTCTTAAAACTTGCAGCTAAGAAAGATCGAAAGCACATGTTGAGACCATAAAGGAGTCAAAACTTTGATCATGCTTCCAAAGAATGTGTATGGTAAGTAACTTTTTATCAAATTGGTGTAGGTACACAAGGAATATCAAACTGTGAATAGGTTCAATCACAAGCACGTGAGAACCACGTCGCTAATCAAGTAAATAACATTGGATTAAAAAATTGCATTTGTTTTCAGTTTTATTGCCGTCTTTCTATGCTGATCTGTAAGCTTTGTTGTTTAGACTATAGAAACATCTCTTTGATCAGTTAACACAATGTTTTAGCATTTCTCTAGTAGATACTAGATTGAATTTTTCCTCTGACGTAGTCAATGACGTCATCGCATAGTACATAATCTTATTTCATGTAATTTGCGTTCCACTGTATTTTTTTAATGATTGATTGAACGATAAAAAGATTTTTCTATTGTATTGAAACCAGTCAACAATTACGTACGTAAGTCTATTAATTAACGAACGAGCGATCAAGTAACTCAATCAATTGCTAGTTAAAGGAAATAAGTATGCACATTGATTGCTCTTATTGCTTTTATGAAACCATTGCTTGCTTAATTGGAGCGTGCGCGCATGCAAACTTGTACCTAACCAATCGTTTAAACGTTGCAACAATCACGTCAATTTTCTCACTATACATTGACGTTATTTTACAGGTATGTTTTAAAAGAGCCAGTATTTTTCTAACAAGCATAAAACCGAAACATCTAAAAATATTGTAATATTTTAGAATGTGTCAAAAAAACAAGTTACTGCCTACTTAACGCCAACGCGGTCGATAATCATCACTAAATATATTCTTCGAGCCCTTTTGTTGTCTCGTCCACAAATATCATCAGTGACATTGATGTAATAACAGACATGCTTCATGGTCGTAGCACTCGTCGCCAGGGGGGCTGGCGGGGTCGAAACCCCCGCTGCGATCTGAAATACTCTTTACTTTAAGTTCTTTAAAAACTAATACACAGTAGTGTCAAAGTCTTAAGCTAGCAGAGAGCTGACACTTTTGTATGTATGTTTATAATTATGATTCCATTCCCTGAATGGCTAGACCAACTAAATCAGTGCCCTATAAAGGTGACAAAAAGGATATCTCCCCATACGGGTTTCACATGTGGTGGACTTGAGATAACCCTACCAGGTATGTGGGATTCCTATGTGATTAAACCTGTAACCCAGCCATAGTAAGTAAATATTAAGCTAAATAATATTAAAATGGTGATAATAAGGGCGATACGCTCGGATGATGGATTAGTAACTATCTGTTAAAAGATGTCTTTGAGAGCACTTTGCTTACAATAGCTTGATAATGACCACAGTTGACAAATTAAATAATAAGGAGTTTGACCTATTTCGTGGTATTCCACAAATAACCAAGGAGTAAAAATCATGAACTGACCTGATAGGCTTTGTCGCAGACTTTCTACAGAATACAGCAGCCTGGCTGAGTCGTGAAAATTTAAACACTATCCATTAATAATCGCGTATCTTTGATGCTCGTCAAACTGCTCATTAAAATTATAGTTTATTACGATCGGTAAGTAATAAAACGAAATTATAACTATCTCGTTAGTTCGGGAGCGATCATTCAGGGCTCTTTAGTACAATTGGCCGCACTCATAAAATTAAGTAACCTGAAATTAGTGTTGTGTAAGAGGTTATTGTTCTTTTATCCGAACTTTAAGGGATGATATTTTGTCAAATCATTAACAGATTCACACATTGGAGCTCATATTAACTGTTTCCATCTTGGATCCATCCATATCCCGATCAAGCTCATTCATCATAAAAATTATTGTTCAAAACCTTGATGATGACTAGGTCTTAAATAAGAGGTAATTATAATTATGTGATAAAAAATTTGCTACAACTCTTCCTTATCTCCCACAAACTGACATTTATGTTGTCACTTTCACGCCGACAGCCTTTTGTTTCTCGAAAAGAGCCTACCATAATTTTCTAGGCGACGACCCTTTTTCTAGGACATTATCTCCATAACCCAAAAGAGTTGTAACTAACCAGCAGGTACCTAGTTACCCTAAACAGGCGCTGATGGCGGGGCTCACTCTGGCAATTTGCTGTAACAGCGGCTAATGCGGTAATGAAGGCTATAAATCCCCCATTGAGCGTGCATGAAGTATTATTAGATGAGTGGCGGTCACCTGCCACCTTGGCGGTAGGTGCCAGCCCAGCGAGACTTTTAGACGCGACGACTTTTTCAGCTTTAACGCACGACAAAATGTATAGAAATATGCGCCTTGCGAGTACCTTTGTGATCTCTTTAGAGTGTACCTATATATGTAATCGAATGGTAGGTATACATAAATCTTTTGTGCTCACTGCTGTTCCAATTGTACTACATAAATGTTGCAAACCCTGATGTTAAGCTCTAAAAGTTCCGTTTCAGACGTCTTCTGAAAGAATTTAAAACTTACACCAACTGTCATGTCAACTTTAAATACAATAACAACTTGACGTAACAGTTCAACGTGCTCTGACATAAGGAAAGGAAGCAGAATACTGCAGCTTAAACACCCATGACCCATTTACCCCGATCGTAAGTGGTGCATAAGAGCATTTCAAAACACTTACGGAAACCACTAAAACGTAAACTACGAATCGAGGCGGTTTCCTCCATTACCTAAGTTCTCAAACAAACAAGAATATATAAATAAGGATCAAAGAAACAAACCAATAAAGGTTGTTACATTTACTTGTTTGTGAAACCTGTTAGAATAAATAAACGGTCACCACGCCACGGTGCACTTATGTTGATGAAAACTAAAATAGATTTAAGTTTACAAATAAATATTCGTGCCTTGTATTTACATAGTTTACACAGGCATGGTTTAATTATCCTTAACTGACTGGACAGGCATACACGATCGTTAGACATTAATATTCTGGTTTAGGTGGAATTCAATTTCACTGCAGCTGTCCTTAACAAAGTTGTCTATGGTCGCCACGCTAGCCTCACCAATACGGACTCTGCCGTTGATATTATTGACCCAAATATGTTATTACAAGGGGACATACCTGAGACATTAACAGGTACTTTAGGACACATTTTCAACACGATCCGACGTCGCCACGACGCTGACAATCGTGCAGTATAAACGTTCCCAGAATTAATGACTATGAATACTGGGACAGCACGGGTCGCCGAGAGTAAAGCAATATGTCGTCTGCGGTGAGGTTTACGAGCCGCTCCGTTATAATTACTAATTACATAAAGGGGATAAATAGGATAGTGTGACGTCATATGCTTTTACGTCTATAGTATAATTAGGTAAGAAATACATAATTCAAACTGAATCAATAACTAGATCAAAAGTCATGAGTGGAAAATCACTTTACAGATACGAGATTCGATAATATCTCAGATCAAGTTATGATCATAGGATTTTAAAACAATTTAATGTAATAATCTAAAAAATACATAAATAGCTAGGTAGGTAATGCGTTGTAGCCTTGAACTAAAGACAAGTTAACCAGTCTCTACCATTTTGCATTCTGATAATATGATGACAATAGACAATAAATTAAGCGTCTTATGTCATCTTCAAAAATAGAAGCCGAAACACAGATAAATAAAATAGAAATATTTAGTCCAGCCAGGAAGTAATCGAATGAAACTAGCTGTTGATACAATATGTTAACAGCTGAGATGATTTCCTCCTAGATATATTTTAAGATAATTTTAATTAATTGGAAGGTACACGACTCTCGCCATTGTCCGCCAAATAATTAAAATATGACACAAGCTAACAAATGTCACATTTCATGTGTCAACGATGAGGAATGTTTTTGATGTGCTTTTGTTAGTACAAAAGATTGATTGCCAATGGAAAAAATATCAAGTGTTAAAGGTGAAAGGTTATAAAATAGTTATATAGAATGTAATGATATTGATTAACGTTTACTTTATTTTTAACATAAGCAGCACACGTACCTAACTCGTTTGTGATCTTTCACCTCTGAAAGTATTGAATTTTCTCTTTCACCAAGAGGTCAAAGTAATCAGGTATTTTACAACTTAAAGCTGTATCTTTAGACATAAAAGAAGAACAAAAAATAATTCAAGCAATAATGAAATATTAATGGAAGTCTTTAACTGAACAATGATGAACATTAATCAACATTTTTGAACGTTCTTTCTTTCAAAACTTCTAACAGAAACGTTTTTGATTGATATGTAGAATCTGCTTCGTATATTTGCCTAGCTACACGATATATTTTCTTTGCAGTCACCAGAGTAAAATATCTTCGCAAAAAACATACTAACATCCGTTTCAATTTTATTATTTGCATGTGGATTAGTAATTATCGTGGTCTAATAAAAATCTACTGGTTAATGTCTATACGTGTGCCATTAAATAGGTAATTAGTTCACTCTACATACCGAGCTATATCTAGTGTCTAAAAATAGGAGGATATGGTTAATGTTGCCAATTACAAGTATGTCAGAATGGTTATATAAAAATATCTAAATATAAACATCTCGGGAATAGTCTTTCTTCTTCGTCTGGGATTCGTCATGGAATACTAATTACTAGCCAGGCACAACATAATTCTTGTAGGATTTTGGTATTTTAAGTAAGTACTAATGTAGATCACATTAGCGTCTCTTGAATTTCTTAATTACGAAAGCATCTCTCAACGTTTTAATTAAATTGCAATGGCTTGCCCTCATGCTTGAGAAAAGTTCATCGCTACGATTACTAAAAATATCAGAGGATTTAAAACAAAAGCGTTACGAAATAAAAGCCAAACAATGTAATTATGAGGTTCTTCAACCCAATTACTTCGCTTCTGAAAGTAAAACATTCGATAAAAATTGCATTGAAACGATTCGATACTTAAAACGAAAAATACGTAGGGATATGAATTAATTACTTTCAGGATGTATTTCCACCAATTCTATAGAGGTAGGCATTTTCTAAATACCTAGTGTGCAAGGAAAAGTCTACTATAACAATTAATGAACTCCATCTTCATATTTCAAAAGTAGGTAACTTTCTGGAACGTCGCAACGCTTATTTCGAAACGCACCCTAACAGTCCTCGGTCAAAAATGAGGTCACCCCATCCTTTGGGGTGTTACAGAGGTGACTTCGTAAGTCTCGCTCAATTTAATGCTTGAATAAAATATAATTTTCGTCCATGTGTAAAATGGTATATATTTATTTATAGTGTTCTATTTACATGGTGCCAAGAGGACGAGAGGGTGCAAATTAAGTGGTTTTACGAGAAAATTTCCAGCTTTGTTTATGAGACTTTTAAACTTTGGAAGGTCGACTGGAAGACGACAGTTATACTACCGACGATTATCGTCTTATTGAGACCGTTTATAATATTTGCATCTTCAACATTTTCAATCTTTGTCCCAAGTATAAAAAAATATTATAGGTTCTCATTTCATTCAAAAAATCCTGCCGAATCTAAACTTTTCATCAACATTATCGATTGTTCAGTACGCCACCGCTGAAATCCACCATGGAAACGGGAATCACATTAGTCTTCGGTGACTTTGCTATCACTCTCTAGCGTGCGTGATTGATTAATTAACGCCTTGTCAGACACAAAGGGGTACGACAAAAACGTTAACCTCTAATCGACCTAAGGTTAAAAATACTAACCTATATAGCTATCTTTATTGACGATTTGAGAAGTTCTATACCTTATTTACCAGGAATATTGAAGTGTAAAAGATTACAGCATAAATAATAATTAACATGTCTGAGAAGGAAGTAATTCCTTAGCACGTTAGTTTCGACTGATGATATTGGCAGCATCCATCCTCCGAGCCTTTTGTCAAGCGGACTTCTGATCATAAAATGTACAAAATAGCCACTTACATTGCAATAACAAACCCAAAATCTTAAACAAACTACCAATTTTTAGATCTACAAATCATTTTGAAAAGATAAGTCAGGCTCATGCTTCCGAATATTACTAAGAAAAACTGTAAAACTGCAATAGATTTGATCAAAACAAAGTTTTTACTACCACTGTAAATATACAAACAGAAAACAAAATAAAAATGATTACCCCTATTTCGCACGAGTATGATACTAGACTCGTGCGGCTCTGTACATATTTACACGCGCTTAAGCACTTGCTCACATGTAAAACTATCTAATTTTACACTCAAGGTAATCGCACATAATGTAATATCTGCATAATATAGAGATATTTTGGTCTGATACCAAGTGCATCCCGGGCTTGTGCATCTACTACGTGGATGATTACCTACATTCGGGGAAAGCTGCACGCAACATTAATTGTTGATTATGAACGGGTATTAATATTGCCAGGAATAGGATTTAAATGTCATAATGTTTAGAATTTAGCAATCTGTTATGGATTGCTGTAATCAAATATGTTTATTTATGTTTGGGAAACATCTGCATTAGGTTACACGAGTTTATGAAAAGTGAAGTGCATGAAATGAAAATAAATGAAGTAGGTAATCATATCCGTGTTCAAAATAGCAATGGTTTGCATACGCATAGGTATAGCCATATACATCATCATCCACCGAGCCTTTTTCCCAACCATGTTGGGTTCTGTCTGTTCCAGTCTAACCGGATTTAGAAGGGTACCAGTGCTTTACAAGAAGCGACTGCCCTGCCTGACCCCCTCAACCCTGACTGTACTGCCATATACATATAAACATATAATTTAATTAAAAACGCTTTTCGAAAATTAGCTGAACTATGACAAATCCGTGCTTAGTATAAGAGACATTGTTATTAGATAAAAGAATTATAGCTTCCCCCTTTGCAACCCCGAGTAGAAGTTATAATTAGCTTGCGTCCTCAATACGCCTTCGATGGATACGAGATTCATATTTTATTATTTGCCTGTTCAACCTAGATTTTACCTACCTAGAATAGCTTATGTATAGGAACTAATTTGATAAACATATAGTACTTTTTCTCAAAAGTATGATTTATTTCATCCGAAAATAGTGATGACCCAAAGAAGTCTCCATAAAAACGGAATTTATAATAGCATTTTAAGGATTGTCAAAAGATGCATTTATTCGAAGAAAATACTTTGTATTATTTATAATATTTTCCATAAATAGAACATAAAAAACAGCGATTTACTGCAATTAACGACCAGTCTCGTTCGCCTAAATACGTCAGTGCACCGGCTATATTATGCAACCGTATGCAACGAACAGACGGATCAGGAAGCATTGTCGTGTGACATAAATTATGCATTCTGTTCAATAAGACGCTGTATTATCGTCTCTGCATGAACATTGCTAGAAATATCCCTTTACAACGGACTAATACTTCTCAGTTTGATGGTTAAATATGTTAACGATGAATTTATCACTAACAGAGACTATTTAGCATAGAACTGTACGTATATGTTTATTATGTAAGTACTTCCTAGTTTACATAAGGTATCTACATGCAGGTAAAAAGGTGTTCGTACCTATAAATGACTAATGTTAAATGTTTTTGCCACAATGACGTATATAAAGGTATCGGAGCATTGACGTAACGAATGACGCGGGCGCACGTACACACTTTTTATTGGTCACTCAGTAAGGTTCTTAGAGCAATTCATCTTATACATTCAAGGCTTACAGCTGCTATGAATAATTGAATCCCAGGCGTACGTCAATATATATTGGACCGGTTTAATCTTAGCAAATGTAGAGATCATTACGGGTGTTCAATTCAAAGTCTTGGATACTTCGAAATATGTAGTAAATGATACTATGTTGTCGGAAATTGGCAAGTTTCGTTAAGATTATTACTAACATAAAATGTTATTACAACCTATTTAGATAAGTCAATATAATTTTACTTGTTAGTGGTAGAACTAAAATTGTTTAACTTCCTCATTGTCAATCGTGTGCATTTCATCAAAACTGTTTTAGCACTGTATGGAAATGGAAATCTAACGAAGGTACCTATATTCTGTAGTATCTAAATGATCATTATGACGATCTCCGCAGCCTGAGTTAGCTTTCGTTAGCAACCGTGCCACAAAATGTCAACAGTCCTTTGATCTTCACGGCGAAACGTAGGTACTCAGTAAGTTTCCTGTACAATTTTAGATTCGCCTAGGTAATAAGATCTATAGGAATTCTAAAATATTATCTTTTATGTATTCCTGCTTCATCTTACTACAAAAACACACAAATTCCACGTAGTATTTTCATTTGAAATTTATCACAAACGAAATAAATCATGACGTCAAAATGTTGGATAACTGCAAATATTTTTTCTTCCTGAATTTAATGGAACGTTGACGCACGAATAAGAAACCTCACATGCACTGTGACCATGGTTTTATTTTTGTTTTTCACATTTCTGATATAAAAAGCTTTGGGTTCATATACCTAGAGGAAAAATTACACCTCGCCACTAACCTTGAGATAAGATGACGCGTTTTCGCTATCACTGATCAGGAGTACGACGACTTTTGTCTCTGTGAATTAGGCAATGTAAGTATTTTTTTGCAAAGGCAAATCTTCAAAAAGTTCTAGAATTTCGAGTCTTCAACTACTCTTTTGTTAATGCTATTGTTTATCTTATTATTCTTAATTCAAATTGCTGCAGACAATTTTGACAGCCAGCATAATGAAGAACATGTAAAGAGGTCGAAATCACATACAACCTCTGTAGTTCATTCAACAAAATTACCTATTCCTTTTTTGAGATTTCAAGGCAATACTGTCAGTGGTCGAAGAAGTTAGGGTTACATTCAGGTTGCAGTGTCTGAGTATTGTAATATATTAAATCCTGCAGAAAGACCATTATCTTGTTTGTAACTTGCGCAGAAATTGCAAGGGGAAACTAAGTGGTAGAAAAATACATAATCATTTATTTCAACTACGTAGACTTTAATGTTTGTGAGCGTTGAAATTTATTGTGGCATTTTAAAATCACTGTGAGAGCAAACAGATTACATTGGGACTCGTGACTAAGAAACTGAATTTATTGATTGCATGCACGTGGTTCAATAATTACCTATAATTTAATTGAAATTCAGAATTTTCCCACAACAGCTGCCCTAGCACAATTAAGCAAAAATTTCAGCAAACTAAAAAAAACCTTTTCAAAAAAGATATACCTAAAATTCAAAGAGATATACTAGTGATAAATCAAAATGTTAAATTAAGATTTACAGCTTAATGTTTCAGAAACTGATTTTAGTAAATTAACACAGAGACATGTGAAATAATCATTTATTTCTTGTATTTGACAAACATTCGGACAGATCCCGCAGTTGCCGTTGTCTATGCGGCAGTAAGCACAGTGATACCAGCGCGGAATTTTTCTATGGAAAAGTGCCAGCACACTTCTTTAAATTAATTATTGTTTTACGCGTCTCTAAAGTATTCTATTATAACTACACTCATATGCGCTGCGAGTGGGAGTACCTCTCGGTCTCAGGCGAAATTTACGAGCGTTTGATTTGCCCTCTTAATCTTGACAAGGCAAACAAAATTTTGTGTCAATCTCGTTTATGGTTTCTTAAATGTTTAATATTTTCTACGTGTGTGCATAAACTATGCAGGAGCAATCGTGATTGACATTAATGTGCGTGGTTATGCCATGCCCTATAATGTACTCTATGAACTAAATCAGGAAGGTCATAAAAAATAAACGGTAATCGTCATTGGAACACAAATCATCGACGTGTTCTGTAATCAAATGAAACTGTATTGCGGCATGAGGTTCTGAAGTCATTAATCAAACAGAACTACATCAATAAACATCTGACGGATATATTTTAGATTGATTCACAATTAGGCAAACTGCATGACAGGGAAGTCATAACATGGTCCAGTCATCGCTACTGTTTTAGCTGGCCGTTGCTATGATTTTTTTCGTGATGGCTTGTCACGGTTACAGCTATTTCAGTATTCCAGTGTCAGCTCAGATTCTATTTCTAGATGCCTATCTAAAAATTCTGAACTAAAGTTGCGTTTTTCGCGATCGAAATCTGTATTTCATTATTTGTGACACAAACATGGCATACAAAGATTGTGAAAAGAAGAAAACACATAGAAATAAAATGTTATTGTTTCTGCAATAATGAATTAGGTACTTAATTAAAAAGAAATGACAAATGATTCGATATACACTACATATCCAGGTCTTGATCTCATAATCCCCATTTTGAAGCATTTATAAGCGACTGAGCGTTTGTTTGCGCATCGCAATAGTAATCCAAGATTTATCTATAGACACCGTTGGAAATAGTTCAGGGGATTGCCCAGATTTTCGTCTAAAAGTATCCTTTGGCTATCGATTCCCTCTGTACGTACGTACATAGTATGTTCTCACAGTAATAAGAAGACGAGCCAATTTAAATATACATGTTAACCATTTAAGGTCATTAATTATTTGAAGGTCGATTTTTAATGATGAATGATCGACTTTTATGTTATTTAAGAATTGCTAGTAGGTATCTAATATATTCACAGGAAGAAGAATATGACAGGATTTATACTTAAGCACCTACTCGGTAATAACTGAAAATTAAATTCATTTCCAAGCTTCAAGTCCAATGAAAAAGGTAAGTAAATTGATATAAAGACGATTCTATAAAATATGGCTTCAATTAAGAGTTTCGTCGAAAATCGTTAAAAACTTCTGAAATGACGTAAAAAGCTACAGTTTGCCCAGTATTTAATCGCCGACTTCCGCCGACTTTAATTATAGACAAACGACGAAATCTAAGTGTTACCTCGAACTTTTAAATAAACCAACTGTTTCCTTTCTTATATTTTTTTCAGAAAGTCAAGTTTAAAATACAAAAAGACAGTAATTCAAATTAATTTGGGACAAGACAAATGGAGAGAAATTCGTCTACTTTATGGTTTCAAAAAAATTACGATAAATACATAATAGTTTTCCTACGGATTATTTTTAAGTAAGTAGATTATAATAAGTAATAGGTAAAACGAAAATGACAGTCAAAATCCGTGCCTACTGTTTATGGTATATGCCCAATAACAGTACTTCATACTGTTGTACTATCTCGAAACCAGAATAAAGCTGAAAATACACAAACACACTGTAAATTATCACAACAAAGTATTTCCAAGTTCCTCCTATTTTACAATATATCAGGTACTTATTCTATTTCTGCATCTTTATCGTTGCGTTCCCGGTAGAAGCCGTTCTGCATCAACTGAGCTTTTCCTATATGCTGGAAAATAAACGTAAACCTATACTAAAACGTCATAAAACATGCACTTTAATAAAAAAAACACAAGCAATGGTAAATCATGTGTATCGCTTGCGCCATCATAAATATTGACGTATCTTACTTCGATATTCGTGTGCAGTTAATGTTGGATATTCAAAACGCACCTACGTTCTACTATTTCAACGTATCTTGAAGTAACAATACGAATCGATTTTCTTTTTTATTCAGCCTCTTCTCTGTTTGAAAAAAAAGTTCCTACCCGTAGACTCTCGTTAAGTTTTGCGGTTTGGTCACGTAATTTTGTCAGTCGTCCGTCACCCTTTTTACACCCGGAAAAGGGCTGTTTTAATGATCCCCTATTGAATGATCCTATCGTTATTTTTACATAGATATTCAACAGAGTTCATAGCTATATATTCTGTTGCCTAACGTTGTCTATTGCGAAATCGTGGACCGTTTCAGTTCTCCTCTTACTATGAGGTCTTCTTCCGCATCGTATAGGCTCTAACACTTCATAATTCTGTCTCTCGTGTATCTCGTTATGAGGTGTCTAGCCAGAGTTAGTTAACTGTTATGGGAATACAGATAAATACAAAAAAAAACTTTCTACTATTGCGTCTAAATCCATATCTCTAGCAGTTGGACGAATGATTCGTAACCCAATATATCACAACCAGGGACTTGAAGTACTAATTATAAATTCAGCATTAATTAGCCCGGAATATACATACGTAACTAGTTCGATCGCTATTTGTGATAGCTCATCTTATGGTACAAAGGAACGTGTCGAATTGAAACTGTTTGTCGCACGCTCGCCGGAGCGTGGCCGGCGCGGCCCCGTAATCTGACGCTGGTCTTACGTCGATGCTTTCTATACTGTCATTATGTATGTCGTAATGAAATGTAGACCTAACTGTATGTATAGATATTTATTTCAAACTCACTATTACCTACCTACTAGTTCACAAATACCAGAAACGAATCTGTATAGAATTCATACTATGATTTCATTTTGTAAGCTTCCGAATGATCCTTAGCTGAGACATAGTGATACCTGTCTTTAGGAAACTAATGAAAACGTATGCATTTTTATTAGCAGGCAATACCAGAAAAACTTATAACAGTCCACAGTTTCAGAATGTCAAAAAAATGTGCCTGCAACCGCGACTTGCACGAATAACAATCATCTATTTCTGTATCTGGATGAGTCCAGGTAGATGGACGGGAGCAATCATGTGACGAAGTTTTAGCATTGTTACCGTGGGCAGCAGTTTCAGTACTTCAATCACAGCTTTATGTACATTTGCCAATCAGAAACACGTGTAACAGTGAATTAAATTGATTATTTAATCCATCCACCATTGCGAGCGGTGCTCTAATCTAGTCCGACTTTCATTTGTTAAATAAAAAGAAATGAACACGACATCATTGATAATGACTGACTTCAAGAATAGTCGAGACCGCTAGATACCCTTTTATGTGCAGACCAAAAGCACTTGATATCAGGATGTTAAATTATAACTATCATATCCACTACGTGCATATTTATTACATAGCCAAGATGCTGCAATTTATCTACCAACGTTATAAATTAGGAACCCATCCACGATAAATGTAATATACAATTCCCTTTGTATATAAAGATTAAACGATCTCCGTGGATTACGCTAAACGCCACTTAACTTTTCACATTCAAATGATGCATTACCATTTCGTCTTAATTCATCACTCGTCTTTTTGTTGATCATGTGAAGGTATTAATACAATATTTCATAAGATTCCCTGCACGTAACATCAACACTTCAGCGGCCCGTGATTTATTGACGAACACAACTCACGATGGCCCAGCGATAAACGCGATATAATAAAAATACATGGCTCAAGGCAGATGGCAGTGGAGATTTGGACATCAATTTCAAGATTTGCTGACAAAACAAGAGAAATATTACTTAAAATTTGGAACGTTAAGGTTCAGTTTAGGTTATAGAATGTCGTTCAGTATGCGAGCGAGTGCGTGGGCTAGTTTGGCGCGCCGCCAGGAATTACCTGCCGACCCTTGTATACCGATAAAAGCTAAACATTATTTACAGCTGTATCTAACGCACTTATTGTCGTTTGTAGATGCCATTATCATACAACCATAAAACCCGAATCTAGCCCCGAAATACGCAAATAAACTTGTGTGCTTCAATTTCGAGAGTATCCTTGCTCAAATGAGTTAATGTTTGTAACCTGTATTTCACCTTAACCCCACAATAGAGTTCTCATTGGTTTAACGTTTTTAATTTACGATATCATAAATATGGTTTATACAAAACATTCTAAAACAGTGGAATATATTACAATTTAGATAACAGATTATAATCGTAACCCGCAGTAGCGAGTTAGTGTTCTAAACAAACGTAAATTATGATGAGTGCCCAGGTTCTGTTATATTATTGGATTTATTTCTAGAACAGCTCAGATGGTCTTTCGAACAATTTACAATGTCTTGAGAAGCATGTATTTACTAGCGGTCGCATAACCATTAAGGAAGGCAAAATTGAAATTCGCATTTTCCGATGGCATAAATGCGCGGAAATATTTGGCCCAAAATAGCCAAAGTTTTCCACGCGTTCTTATGCCAAAGTGGTGCAAAACATAGAAATACCGATAGACCTCGGTCTGGAACTTTGCCCCGAAGTATGTCTCAGCTTTAATCCAGAAAAGCGTCTGTCTAGAAAAACTTCACAGTCTTTGAGAAGATTAATAGTGGTCTTGACAGACGTGTGCGCAATACGCGTTAGTGTCTGGTGGGGAACAATGTTGCTGGCAATGATGTAGACTCAGCCGGCCGTGCCAAGCTAGATGTATGGTCTGATAGCACTGCCAAATATACACCAATAGAAAAATTGGCGAGTCCACGACACGGAAACCGAACAAAAGTGCATGCACGTGGCTAATGACAATCATTGCCTATTATTTAGGTTGCGATGGAGCTAAGATTCATAGCTATATCGGGACTATAAGATATCTCAAACGACTCCGACTTCCGTGGATGTAGTCAGACGCAACTGAGCACTTAAAGAGGCAGAAGTCATTAGACCATGCAGTGAAACACGAGCCAAATGAAATGGACTGCTGAAAATCAATCGTAAATGTCAAAGTAAACTTATAAGTATGTAAATCTCTCCTAAATATGAATAAAAGAAAGAAAAAAAATCCTCGACAATATTGTTGATTAAAAAATAATCTTAGATAGAGATTCGTTTTTTTTTTTTTAGTTTTAGTTGTAGAGATTATTTTTTGTTTTGTGATCGATTCTCTAAACTTTTGTGAAAAACCTATAGAAAATGCGAAAAGTATCAGAGGTTGACACACGGGATATCGTGTAACCACGCCATTCACCGTGCATCGTGCTGTGAAACGGTGCTTGTAAGAATTGCTACAGAATTCGCTCATCCCTCGTGTATGAATGGTCCTAAACGCCACACCATAAAGATATTTACTTCAAATTCGATACAACGCTCACTAAATCTCATCCAAAATTACATATAAACAGTGGAATACTCCGTATAGTGTTACTTGGCAGGGCCACTATAGTAACAGGCGCATGCGTTGCATTGTCGCATCACTTCACGTGCATATCCTCACGTGCGCGCGATTATGTCGAGAGTATGCGCGTGAGAGCCTGTAGCATCACTAGCTATGACGTATGACGTCACGGATGTTAATACTTTTTGCTTCAATGACAGGTCTTTCTAATAAAAGAAAGTTGGTATGTAGAAGCGATTTATTTTTGGCAATCTTTTTGGTTATTTCTCATATCAAACGGTTTTCTTATTTGTTGTATTGTTCGTTGATTAAGGTCACAGATAAAAGAAATTCATTAACACCTCTCAAATGAAATTGTAAAATAAAAGTGATGGCCACAAATGAAGAGGTATTAAATTATGAAGCAGATTGTAATGACCATTTAAAAAAAAAGGAATGCAACTATGACGGAAACCCGATTTGTTAGCAAGCTTAATTTATTTCGTACTGTGTAACTGAATAAACTGTAACTTGAAAATGATTTCCACACACACCGATGCTAATATGAATCGTTAGCGAGCGCCACGGCGCCACTTCAAGCTATGTATCCCAAACAAAGATCGTAACTTATAAAAACAATACATAGCAAGACCTAAGAAAAGATGAATGGATTGCCTGAAAGATGACATGAATAGGAAGGGAGTGAGTGTCAGTATGACGAGTGGCAGGGGAAAATGGAAAGAATCACATATTGCGCCGACCCCAAATAAAATTGGGAACAAAGCAGGAGGAAGATGACATAGCAAGGTTTTTGATTACATATTTCAAGTCATATTTTTTCTTTAGTATCTAGGTATAGAAGGTAATCTGAGGATATGTCGGAAGCATGTCAGACTCCAACAGTGGGTAAGAAAACCACCCTTGTTCCTTCTACAGCCCTTCGTATTTCAGAGCTACAGTAAGTGTTTCTGACAATCCCGCATCCCCAGTAGCCTTGAACAGAAGCAGAAAAAAAATACAAGTAAATACAATATATCCATACCAGAGGTCATTTATCAAGAAGAGTTTAAATGTAGATCGTGTAGCAATAATTATTTTTATGATTATGTCATGTTTTATTCGTTAAAATAGCCGACATTATGTCAAATAGATAGCCGGATGGGCGAATGGAACTCAAACATGATACACATTTCGAAACGAAAAAGCTTTGATCTTGCCGTCATGCAGGAAACGACTGTAAGAAATCTGACTGTGTTGTGACTTATAAGTTTAGCACAATTTGTTACATAAGTAATAATAAATAATTGATGTGTTTTATTTACTGTTAAAGCTATTTTTAAAGCATATGCATCGATAAAGTGTCATCCTTATACTACGCTGTATGATGAAAAATACAATTTAAAATTGTCGTAAATAATAAAGAATTTTTACATGAATGTAGATAATATTTACATATGCAATTAAAGACATGTAAATAATAAAATGCTCAAAAGCCATCTTAGTGAACTTTGTTTTCAATTCAGTAACATTTGAATAAAGCAAGTTTCTAGTATCTCTCTTATAGAAAGAGGAAAAAAACAGTTCATTTGGTATTGAAAATAATCAACAACAAAGTAACAACTTTACAAAAGAAATTCTTAATAAAGCTTAAACTTTATTCGTTCTATTCTTGTTCGAGTATTTACGTACACACTCAGCCCCGGATCTAGGGGGGGGCAAGCCGGGGCCCATGCCCCGGGCGGCAAATTCAGGGGGCGGCAAAATCAGGCGGCTACCTGATTTTAAATCCTACATCACAGATTACCATATCTAATAGTTACCTACAGGGCCGTCTTAACCTATGGTGCAGTTGTGCGAACAGTAGCAGTTTTAGGGTAGGGCGCGGTTGGGCGACGGCCCAGGCGCCGGATATAGGGTTATTTTTGTTTTAAATTTCATCAAAGATCGCAACTTATAAGAACTGTATCCAAATGTATGGATAGCATCAGGGCTGTCTTAACCTATGGTTGCAGTTATGCAGGGTGTGCGAATAACACGGGCGCCGCGGGCTCAGGGGCGCCGAAGCGAATTTGTGTTAAATTCCGCGTTAAATATGAGAAATTCTCGAACAAACACTATTTTTATGTCCCAAAACTCAAACATTTTCGCGCTCGCTTCGCTCGCGGCTTCTTTAAATCTTTTATCACATACAGCTACTTTTAATGTCCCAATACTAAAAAAAATTCGCGCTCCCTTCGCTCGCGGCTTCTTCACTTCATAGTCTCGTTTTATTATATATGTTTAGGACTTTTAGTGATCCAAAACTTAAAAATTTTCGGGCTTGCTTCACTTTACAGTTGTTTTTATTTTTCAAAAAGGTAAAAAGGTAGCGTCGTTTTTAAGTTCTTTTCTTAATAAGAAAGTAACTTCTAGTTTCCTTATTTACGGTACTACTTTAAGTCCCAAAATTTATAGGCGCCAACACCAACAAAGAGTTATGTACGTTTGGGCTACATTTTAAGTAATTTTGTTTTGAGTTCTAAAATATAACAAAAAATTTTGTGCTCGCTTCGCTCGCGCAATCAGAAGCCATATACCCAAATTTTTGCATTCACGAACAAGCAATAACTTATGTACGATTGGGTTACATTTTACGTAATTTTTGCTTTGACTTGGTAACAATAAAAAAAATTCGCGCTCGCTTCGCTCGCGCAATCGACAACTACATATATATATCTCGCCCAGGGCGCTGGCAGACTTAAAACCGGCACTGTGTGCGAATAACCCGGGCGCCTCGGTCTCAGGGGCGCCGCGGGACGCTCCATCTCCAGTAAATTTCGATGAAATTACACCCGTTTGATAAGGAAGTTCCATCGTATCACGATACTGACAAGAAAAGTTTCTAAAAAAGTTGCCTTCGCTTTGTTTAATTGATCATTTAGATTATTTTTCACTTTTAACATCCTCCAACTAAATGAAAAAATTCTCGCTCCCTACGCTCGCGGCTAAATGACAATGTGTGTGCTATTTTTCTGATGGTTTATTATTTTTATTGACGCACCGAATCCACGAACACAAATGGCATTCGCTCTAATCACGGTTTATTTTTATTTGTACATAATTCCCAGTTTAATTTGTAAGTCTTCAAACAAATATCTTTAAAAAATTCTTTACTTGACAATGTACTTGATCAGGTAATTTTGTGTCATAGGCTTAAAAAATTTCGCGCTCGCTTCGCTCGCGCAATGTTATGCAGTCATTCCCTTGTTAGCTTCGTAAATCAAATCCACGTTGTCTTACCTTTTATTTATAAGTCAAATGTAGCAAAAGAATATATATTTATGGAATCCTCAAAAACAAAAAAAATTGCGCTTACGACTGCTGTTACTTTACAGCGCTTCTTAAAACTTATTAACTTTTTGTGTACATTAATCTGTCTCGACTTTCATAACTTGGCCTACAGTTTGAGCCTACAATGATTTGAACACATTTTTTTAAATCCTTTACCTACCAAAAAAGTGACTTTCGTTGGTGAAAATAAACATAAGTAGGCAGGAGGGCGGCATTTTTCAGTTTTTGCCCCGCCTAAAAAAAATTGAAGATCCGGGGTTGTACACACTCTATAAAGTAGGCCTTATTTCCACACGGTGCGATACTCATGAATAAATAAAAACCCAAGGCCAGCTTAGCGCTACGTAGCCACAGAAACAAGTAGCTTGCTTACGTGTGACCACGTCATACCTACCGTATTTCAAGTAGCAATTATGTGTGTCATCGTTAATGATTACTAAAAAAAACTTTATGTTGCGCAAGTCAAGCTGATGTAAAGAAATGAGGTTCGGTGTAATGAAACACGTCACTGCTAGAGAACAACTGATTTAATATACGGACTCTTTATACGAATTTTTACCCTTTTAAGTTAACATTATTTTTATATTACATAGAAATACATACATATAGTACATAACACATATTTGTGACCTTCTGACCTTCATAGTAAAATTACGACTAAATATACTGTATTTAACAACAAGTAATACACAAGTAATCAAATTAAAAAGATATCCTAAAATATATTTTTCTACGATGACGAACTGAACTTTGGTAGGCCTACTACGTAGTCCTGCTACGGCGTAGCCAATCTTCGTTGCCAAAGTATAGATTTTGTTTACTCTATAAGTAATTCTACGGAGATTCTGATCTGTTTTATCTACAAGTATGTTCTTTGTAAGAAACCATCAGTTACTTCAAATTACATAAAGACAGAAGTAGGTGGCTTTCTTTGGGTATAATTTAGGCGGTCACCAAAAATATTTTTAAGACTCTAGGCTGAGGCACCAAATAAAATAAACAACTCCAAAAAAAAATAAGTTGACTTTATTAAAAGGGCACTAAAGTATATAATATTATGATCCAAAAAAAATAAAATAACATCAGAAAAATCGCAAATCTCGCACACATATTATTTTTGGTTCCCAAAATGGATTAATGGTCACCAAATTCTATCCAACTAAAATATTAATATTACTACCAAAAATCAAAGTTAGTGACGAAAACGAATCGCTGCAAAACCGACTCCGCTTAGTCTTGTCTGCCCTACCCCTAGAGTGCAATTCTAAACCGCGTAGGCGCGGAGGGGCGAGGCGGCCTGCGAGCTGAGGCGCAGGTAGTTTTAAGGCTCGCCGCTGCGGCTGAGGCTGGCCGGCTCCGCCGGCCAGCAAGCTGAAGCTGCGGTGGTGAGCGTGAAAACCATCTGCGACGATAAGCTCGCATGGGACCGCCGGAGCCCCGCAGCGCCGGAGCCGTGACAGAAGCCATGCTTGCTGCATGTTGCGTGCTTACATTTTAAACGCACTGAGTTACACACAAATTCATATAACAATAAATAAGCGACGTAAGTTTGGGAACCCTAGTATATTAATTGGTATTTAGGAAATATTCTAGCGATCGTTAGCTTTTTTAGTCTAACAAAAATGACCAAATTAGGAGTCATGGTATTACATAATTGGTAACATCTAAGTAGTGACAATATATAATATTTGGTCTAAAGTGTATTTTAAAGGCGTCCATAAATTTTTTTAGTAGTCAATAATAAGAAAAAATGGTTTTATCTAATAATATTTTTGGAAACGTTATTTGGTGACCATTTATCCATTTTGGTAACCGTTTAGAATTTTTTTGGTAGTAAAATAGGTACTTTTTTGGGTGGTGTTTAAACATAAGCCGTTTTCTTTCGCAACTACCAGCAAAATAGATAGATAGGAAATGCTGACAGGTAGGCGTTTCGGGGCTGACTTTATGAAAAGTTGACGTTCGAATAAATGAGTTCTGTTTCTCAGCTTATATTAGCCGTCTTTTGTCACGCCTACACTAAACCTTTGTCACTCAAAATTCCAAGTTGAAATTACACGTGCAGTAGTGTTTTGTTTTATGAACTGTTGTGAAGCCACTAATAACAACTTAAGACAAGCAAAGCTTCTCGACAAGATCTGAATGCGTAAGGAGTCAAATGGTCAACTTCAGTATTATATAAAAAAAATTATTAGACTGCTTTACATTAGAATCAACACCTAAAATTGAATATTATTTACTCATTATAGTACTGAGTACTTACTGGAAACTGCTTTTTCTCGATAGCATTTAGCTGCCCTCATTAATCTTTACGAAACAATTGGTATTATTGACATAATTAGAGATTCTTAGTCTTATTGAACGTTCTTTGTTCTGAGGTACCTACCATCTTAACTGAGGACAGAATCTATATCTTCACTAGGACGAAGTCATTACAATTCTCATCTTGGTACAGATGATACTTAAGCTTGGCCTACAAGAGAATCCTGTTCGCTTTGATCATAAGAGACAAAGTGTACTTTGTATGGCAACAATAGACTTTTGTAAAGTCCCAGACTTTCAATGTCAATGACCTTAGAGAGATGAGTGGTAGGTAAGGGGAAGGTTGCTTGATCGTTATATAGTAGAATATTAGATCACACTGTTGAAAGCGTGATCTAATATTCGCCTCACCCAAGGTTGATTGATTGATCTTCTATAAGCTAGACTCATAAAAAATGTGCAAAAGTCTATGTTGTTTGTAAAGAAAAATTCTGTCAAGGTTTACCATGTAATAACATGGACAATTCAGTGAGGTCACAATTATGTGTTAGAGTTATCAAACAGCTGAGACTTTATATTATAAAGTCGAAGACATGGATTGCTTGAAAGCTTGTATCTCCATTGGACTGTTTTAAAAAAATATTTCAGTGTTAGATAGCCTATTTATCGAGAAAGGCTACTATTATCCGGCTACATGTAGTAATCCACGGCACACTGCTGAAACCGCAACTAGTTGGAGACCGAAACTAGTTTTTTGAAACAATGAGTATGTCCGTCCCTCTAATACAAGAAGGTAGGTAGACTAAGATAATAAGACTTTCAGTATATTTTCTCATTACAACTTTAGGTAAAGGTAAGAAAAACTTCCAGCTAACTGACCTAGAACTGAAAGTTAGAAGGTAGGTATACATTTTGGGGTAAAGTAAACGAGAAATTGAGGTCAGCACAGCCCGAATACGAATAAGGGAAACCTTAGATGTTGATTTTATTAAGAGTTGGCTTTTCTGGGATGAGATACCCAAATAGAAGGTATAGTTTAGTTATGTAACTTACGGAAAAAAGGAACATTTAATTAAAGTTATACTTTGGCTGGGGATATACACTATAAATGGTGCATGATTTTGCGTAATGATATATTGTAGACCATGTTTAAAGTGAATGCTGCGTTACTTAATATTCATATTTTTTAACATTTTGGTTTGACAACACCTTTAACCAGGTACTTTTTTATAACGATGAACGCAAACATAGGTGTTGTATGCACGAAGACCTTATCTGATTGTATTTGTTGTATTACTTGCTACGGCGTAGCACTGTCAAGGTTAAGTGCTGGAACCGACATGGAAAAAATAATTAATAACCTAGTTACTAAGGTGAGTTTCAAGTTGCTTGTTAACGTAGTAACCGTATTGTGAAACTTAATTGAGTCTTCACGTGTCTTTAGTTAGCGTACACTCTTGTTTAGTCTTTTTTTTTCTAATAAATTATTATATAATTGATGAACTTATACGTCAACATTGTCATGATATGGAGTGCCGTAAATAACGCGTAATAAAAAGTAAAAAACCTATACAGTTAAATATGCTTTATAGAAATAACGTAAGCACGTGTAGGCCTCACAAGCTCTGCTACGACGTAGCACTTCGTAGCAAACTAAGCACATGTTCTCCAGTGAAGCTAGGCGAGTAAACTTTTACTATAACCATAACCATTCGTTAAACTGCAGCTTAATTTAATAATTATGTTAACAATTCTGTGAGCTAATAACGCTATTTTCAGCACTTACGTATATAAAATTAATTAGCTCTCGTCACACCGAGATCAATTTAGGACTAAGCTAACAATTAATGATGTACATTTTACTTGTAGTAATTTGTAAATTAAAGGTAACGTCAAATGTTATCAGTGACTACGGAACTAGCAACTTTTATTTGCAGTTGGGGAAAAAAATGTTGTTAGATTTTGAGCTCTAATGCGCGGTGTTAAGAGTTAGGTGTTGTGTGGAGGTGCGCTGCGCAGGAGTGCGTATGTTTGCGCGAGTGTGGTCGCTGGCAGCCGGCCCGCTGCCCACAACGGAGCTTATAAAAGAGGGCGGCAATCTGGTCCCGCGCCCGGCGCGCGCACTCCCGACTCTTTCCTCATGGGGCGCGCTACCTCCACTCGATAGTACCTACAAAACAAAAAATACATTTTTATGTATCTGACATACCAGTGAAGGGACCAAGTGATAAGTGATACGGTAAGTTGTTCCCCGCCGGACCACCAGGACTGTGATATCTGTGCAGTGACTGTTCAGTGTTGCCCCACTTGCGGAATGTGCTTTCATATTTGAAGAGTAAACGGACGATCTCAGTGCGAATGCGATAAACGAAATGTGAAAAATTATCGGCTTGAAAAATAGCAACCGTTCCAACGTAAACGCAGATTTGATTACATAAGCCAGTGTTACCAGGAATCAAAATTGAATGGAGGTGGTATAATAATAACAATGTAATTTATATTGAAGAAGTGAATCGAAAGTAGTTTTTTGCTTCAGATTTATTACAAAACCAGTGTTCTTTTATGTTGTGCTGCTGTATAAATAAACATGTACAAACAATAAATCCACTTAAAACATTTTAGTTAATCCTATGTATCCTAGTAAGACTGGCTTGTGACAGCTCAAAATATAATAAAAACAAATAAATTTTAAATATTTTGCAGCTAGACGAGTTTGAAGGCCGCGAGCGCCATCTTTTCGGTATGACGCGGTTCTAGATTATGTGCTAGATAATATGAAGATATTTTAGTGAGGAATTCAAAATAGTTCAACACTACACCACTCTGTCACTCAATCTAAGAATAGTAAAAACTGTTGATTCAACCGTGTCATTTGCTGTATTATATAAATATTCTTAAAGCCATGTTAAAAGTTTAGTTTTTATAAGCGTTAGTCCTAATTTTGTAACTATGGTTTAAATATTTGATGTCTGTATTTATCTGTATCCATTACGGCAATTATGAGTTAAATATTTTCCGTTCGATCGCTCTCCGATAGTAAAAAACTGAAAATAACCAATAAAACTGTATCGAAACTATGATTATAATTTGAAACCAGATCGTGATGTTTACGCTGATACAGTTAGAGCCAGCTGTAAAAATACTTTTCATTTCAGATTGTAAAACTATGAATATCGGAACAAAGCACCTAATATACTCTGACGTCAATACCCGCCGTCATAAACTCAGTAGATATGCCGAGATACAATATAAATGTTATATAAATACGTAGCGGTACTCTAAAATGTCTTTTAAATGGCTCCACGTCACGGCGTGACCCTCGTGAGCTGTCAAATGTGACTGTGAGCTTATGCGCCCGCGCACGCTCACATAAATGACTAACAGAAGCAAATGTAGATTCTCAAATGGAAACAAAAAAAATATTACATATCTCAAATAAAAGTTTACTAAACCGTAAAATCAAATTCAAAATAAACAATAACCAACTGTTTTTGCATCGTATACGATGTTATAAATTACATATTGACGAGGTGGATAACATATAGCTGAATAGACGGATTCTTTAAACAACTTTGTGTACTCAAAACATTGGCATCTCCAGCATTTCTATCAACACTCGATCGCTCGTGTCTAACAATGACTACGGCCTGTCTGTTCTCTAAACTTTTCACATTTGTATGTAGACCATTGTACGCATTTAACTAGACATTGAATGTATCATTTAATGACTTGACATTCAAGTGTGTTCGCCAAATAGCTCGAGGCCAGCCCGGCATTGTCTATAATCAGCTATTTTCTCCTTTACACGCATAGCGAACTTGATCCAAATCCATGTAGTCCGCCAAAACCGCAAGTCGGTCCTGCCAAAGCAGACGATTACGACACTCCCAGTACGATAATTCTATTTTGATTATTACCTTCGGACGTTTATTTTGGATGACGAATAGCCTTACGATATGGCTCGGTACGCGGAGTATATTTGATATCAGAATGATATATTCATACGCAACTCGGTCCTCGTTAAAATTATCTAGGAATTTTAAAAGCCCGTTCGACCGATTTGTATTATTGAGTATGTCTTACGGGTCGTTACCGTAGCTCGTTATACATATATGCCTATAAATTTACGATGTACCTACCACTTAACTTTAATTATGAGTCAGAGAACGCGCCCTAATATGATTAACGTTATTCCATTACACTCCCCAATTACATGGGTGACGATCGCAATTATATGTAATGTGATGTTCTCACACATAAAGCGCGTCTAGAAAAATCGAATTTTAGCATTTACTACGCCTATTTAAATCGAAAACATGATCCATCTTTTTAAGCTTCATTGCCGACAAAAAGCTGTGCTATATTTCTAATCTATCAAAGTCCTACCTTGCTTAGCGACTATATCTGTTTATCGTATCCGACCAACTCATAAACGAACATCTGCTTCTGGGAAAATGAAAAAGAAAATTTAATTTCTATCAAAACGTCAGCGTCCATTCAGCAATCCAAATATTGATCGTAGCGATGTGGCAGCTATAAACAAGCTATTTAAAAAAAGGAGGTGCTAAAATATATATTCTCTGTATGTAAGTCAGTTAAATATCCGAATTGGATACGGAAATTGCCATGATTGTTCGACACTAAAGCTATCATTGGGTGTATGTTCAGGTGAATGGCACATCCGCAGCTAACGCATGACTGGCTTGCAGAAAACTGCAATGCACTATTTATACCGGGTGCCAACATCAACAAAACCTACTTCTTCATTTCACATTGCAAGTCAATGATCTCATATCGGAAGTAGGTCGGATGCGTACACGCAGCGTCTGCGCCGATGCAGGTATCCAACACAAACATACACACAATGCGAATGAATGCATGAAATCGTAAAATACTAGCCCAAGTTAAAACGAAAATGGTTCAGCTATAATTTATGCGTGTAAACAATATTGATATGATGCACCATAAAAGCTTTATTGCGGAACAGAAATGACATTGAGCTTCCCATACTAATAAAATGTAAAGTAAATAATAAATACGTGAGTAAACTGGAAATACTTTATTAATCATAGAAGGAATACATTGTTGATACTTGCGCTATACATAAATCAATCCATTGAAGTATTACTTATAATTAAATTCCAAACTCCAGTTCATGTAAAATTTATTTTTGGTTTTGATGAATGTCTTTCTAGGCCTTTACTTTACTAGTTCAACGCCATAGTTCATGGAAAGCTTAATAGTTTTTACTTTTAAATATAAACATTAAAATATAGATCAAAGAATGGGAAGTCACTTTATTGATTGTCGTTGAAACTGTCTGTGTTTACAAATAACAAATGGGTCAGGCTTTTAGTTAAATTACTTCATAAACCAACGAAGTGAGCTTAAAATATCGGACAACGTGGATATTAATTGATGGGCTATAAAATAATACGCTAGCCAAGCTGGAGTGATTTTTAATCGGTCGTTAAACATGCACCGATCATTATTGCTGAACATATCCGGTGTGGCTGACACATGCGCGGGCGCGTCCATTACTATCAATCAGAGCATGAGCCACATCTGCAGATCAAACACACGGTTTTGGAGCTGTTCTTAATCTTCGATTGCGTGATGAGGAAGCTCGACCTCAAAACCTTTGTTATTGTATGAGTAACAACTAAATTATTACTAAGTCGTAGTTTAATATTAGGCTGCTACAATATTTATGTACAAAGCTACATTAGAAATCGTTTTAATTAAAGAAACCTAATCGAAAGTTTGAAAGAGATGAGTTAAATTCATATAAGTAGTAATCTTGAACCATAAACCTAACTTTTGAAACTATATGTACTTTTTAGTACGAACATAGGTACTTGTTTTCAGTTAACTGAATTGCTTTAACCACGACGTTATAATGGATACTTTTAATGAACACATTTAGTTGTAGGTACTAAGTAAAGGAAATAGTAAAACGGGATCATGGGCTGTGCATCGATAGGGCCCACCCAATATAAAGTAGGTAGTGGACTGTATCTCTTAGTAATTTCAAGTTTAAACTAAATTGTTTTAGTTTAGATAATTTGTCCAGCATAGATCATTACATAAATTCATCTCCAAAATCTAATAATTTTGTGAATAACAAACCCCCAAAGAAGAACACATTCCACTTGTAGGTACAATGCATGGCACTGCATTGCATTGAGCCAGCAAAAAAAAACAAGCACTTCTGTATACTGAAATTAAGCTTAATTGTTGTATAGGAAAATAATAGGAATTCCTACATTGTCGCTATAGATTTGGCCTTTGATGTTTATTATTTATGAACCATAAAACTTGTTTTTAAGCTCAGCGTGGGTAACTTTTAATAGTCACTGAATTATTTTCATGTAAGAGATACTTTATGCAATATGGCTCTGTTAATAGCAGCCTGAGACGTCAGATTTATGTTATCACGCTAATCAGAATAATATATACTTTAAAAACACTATCGTTTCCAGACGCTAAAATAAACGTTAACATTGGCATTCAGCTGTTTCCCTGCGGTTTTCTATTTTCACTCTCTAAATATATTCCAAGTACTTCACACACAAGGTTGACATTTTTCCGTGGCTGCCGTGAAATCGATATCGTAAAATCGCTCTTTTAAATTCTCAAAAGACATTCCACAGATCTAAATTTTAAACGTCAATTACAATCTTATATTTCACTATAAAAGTGCCTATTGTTTAGTCACAAAAATGTGTACGTGGTAAGTTTCTCCATTGGTTAAACTTTGTACAAATTGTTTATTAATTGTGTCCTATTCAATGCTCTACATCCAAACATTTTGATATTGTGGTTGTAAACAATGTTTGACAGTTGACCATGAAACATGCTCGCTGTGTTACTGTTGCAATGCTTCTGATAGGTTTAAAAGCATAATTTAGGTCCATGCTCGTAACTGCAAAGGGCGCAAAAACTTCAAAGCTCACAGTCAAAACATTAATAGCAATTACGCCTACTGCCTATGACTATATTTATGAGTTCATCATTTTGATTATGACGGATCCGTCCAATCTGTTAGGCGAAGACATGATGGGAAAATATTCAGAATCATAGATCAGCGTCATCCGACAGTTTATCTTTGCCAACAGCAGGTACCAACAGACCAATGTCGACGTGTCGGCCACGATCCAATTGTACAGCAATAATTATCCACCCGATAAACAACGTCCACTAATTTAATTATTATAAATATCGTTTTACTACATGAAACCGCTTTACTCCCGGTTCCTAAAAAGCCTAACGATCCTGAATTGCTACTGAAGCAGAAAACTAACAAAACCTTAATTTCGCAATGATAACTGAAATCCACTTATAAAGCGATAAGCTAATGTTTGTTCAAAGGCTTATCATGATAAAACACACATGGTATGATCTATTCGTTCTTTTATCCCTCCCGACACGGTCGATTGACGATTATTGAAAGCTCTTTCGGTTTAATAACTCTGTTGGTTAAGCCTTAATAAACCGTAAGAATAACAAGGTATTAAATAAAAAGGAGAACCTTTTTAATAGTCGTAAACAGAAGTAAGCATCACACAACAAGCTCCGGGAGCTCGAGCCGGGCAGCGACCGCTATAAAAAGATCATCATAGGACGGTCGGTGACGGCCGCCGTGCGACATGCAACCCTGGAAAGCGACTCGGCTGTGCCATCGAGTACTGTTGCCAAAATAATTAAAGAAATCTCCGACGGTGTCCCTCCACCGCGCCCGCGCCGCTCTAAAATCGTCGCTCTTCGCCCGGGAGTCACTACTCGGGGCGCGGCGGGAAAACATCTCCCGCGCCACTCTTATTTCTTCTTTCCTTCCCGACGCTGTCGAAAAAAAAATATTCCAGTAAGTTTCATAATACCACTATAAAACGAAGTAACCGTGAGTGTAGTAACCCCAAGTGCAAATTAAGTGTCATGCAAGTTGCAAAAGGAAATTAGTGATTTGATATATAAGTGATAAAAGTGTTACATAACGCGAAACATATTTCAGAATTTTAAAAATACCGCATTTTGTAGGCGCCTATGGCACAAAAATAGCTTTGAGTCACGTGGTACAAATTCAACCTATAGCATAGCTCCACATTTATGTATGATCGTAAAATGTATTAAGTTTGAAAATGAATAAAATGAAAGTTATTTCGGGATCTTCTCGCAAATAGATAACGGTTTGAAGATTGTTGAATTTATTTATCGAAATATAAAATATTTTGTATTTAAAAGGAATCTCGTTTGACAAAACTAGTTTCTCCCTCGCGTAAAAGGTGGCGCTGCCGTCGACCCCTCTTCTACGTCAGTTTCGTAAAAAATGACGGCTGGATTAGATACGTGTTCGTGTCGTTTATGATATTTACGAGAAAAAGTATTAGATTAGTACAAATTTTAGTAATAACTGTATAATTAAGAGTTAAACGGTAAAAATAAGTGAAATATTAAATAAGACAGACACTTCTCATGTATTAAAAAAAAACTTCTTGGTGAGTGGTGCAGTGGTCAAACGGTGCTTGGTATCTAGGAAATAGCTCGTTAAATCTGATATCATTACTCGTCTTCCTATTTTATGGATATCTTTGGGAATAAAAATGTGTAAATCATAATCTGTAATAGTCAGAATACACGTCTTAATTTTTTTAATTGAAAATTTTACCAGACTGAATTAAATAGTTCCGCTTTCCTTAAAATTAAAGTTTTTTTTTTAGCTCAGTTATTTTCCGTTCGTCATTGGAATAATATAGTTGATTAAATTACGTCGCACTTAAAAATCTCGTACAAGAGCAACATAACCTCAAAGCTTTCAAGTTGATGATGACTCGTCATTTCTAACCTATATTTTTTTGTTCTTGCTTTTTAGAACTGACGGCAACGTAGTAATTCCACCATGGAGGACGCTCACTCGAAATCCGTGGAAGAAGTCTTAGGGTACTTCGGTACAGACCCAGACAAAGGCCTTAGTGCAGACCAAGTGAAAAGGAACCAAGATAAATATGGGCCAAATGGTAAGTACCTACACTGTTTACCTGAAACATGTAAACAAATTTTCATACCTTTCATGTATTTCTATCAAAGTGCGGTAAACTAGGCAGAACAGATTAACTAAAACCTACTTTTAAGGTTCTTTAGATTTGATGACAGATAACTTTATCCTTGAATAGATATTTTGCTAAATCTGAATGAGACTACATTGTAATAAGTATCCTTGCTTCATTGATACCTCCAGAATTGATATTACTATAATGCAGAGCAGTATTTGCCTCAATATGACATCATCAAACATTTTAACTCTGGTTAACACATCATTACAGGCATAGACACAAAGTAGGTATCATATATTGAGTTTTTATATGTATTCCTCTATATGCTTTCCTTTGAATAATCTCATAAATGTCTTTATCATTTAAGCATGATTTTATTTATGATAGTGGTCATGCCATGATGCAATTTATTTAGTCCGTGTCAATTAGGCTGGGCCCTTTATCTCCGGTAAGCTTTGATTGATATGACAATATTAATGGACTACTTTCCCAAAGATTAAATAAAACATTTGATTATAAATAAATATCTGTATTAAAGTCTGTTTCATACTATAAAGCTGCTAGAAATTTTTGGATTAACCGGGATCAATATGCTGAATGCAAGATTCACGCTTTACAATTAAATTTTAAAATATCAATTTTTCTTCACAACCTGCAAATCCTGATTTGATGAATTCTTTGATTGAGATTAGTTACTCAACATGACAAAGATATTTTTCTAGACATATACTGGTTTGAATGAAACATATTTCCCTTCTGAAGATAATTAATTAAATGAAAAATATCAGATTCATTAATTTTTCCAATAACTTCTCTACTTACCCCTGTGTAGACAAATTTTCTTCAAAATTGAAGAGAAATGACACTATTATAATTATTATTCATCATTTATTAAATACAGAGTAAATTTTATGCCATCAATCAAAATTATCAATGTGTGTCTGTGGACCAAGGTCAGACTTCCTGTATTCGCTTCCACGATTACAAAGTTTGATGACATATAATTATGTGTATTTTTAACTTAATGCTATATATTAAGTGAACATAATCTTGGTAACTAAAACGTTGCAATGTTAAGGATATTAACTAAACACATTGTAAATAAATTGTTTCTGAACTGCATTGTCTATTGAGCCGCAGTCTCTTAAAGATGAGGACTAAACACCTTGGCTATCTCGTCTTCATATTATAATGAGAGACATTTCCTCCATTGTAACATAGCAACGTTACTCATATACATAGCATTTAATGTAGTATATAACTCACTATGTTTATTACAAATTTTTTTTTGAGCTGCGGTAACATGACATTTAATTATTGATGAGTAGTTTCGATTTTGACTATACATACTGAAGTTACAATAACACATACTTACAAACTCACGTTTGTATAGCATGGGCAAACAAATACAATCGAAATACACCTTGCTGAAATAGTTCCGAGAACGGAGTAAAACTAATCAATATCCTGACGAGGTGGAAATAAGGGAAATATTTATAAAAATAGACAAGATGAAATATCCAGAGTTGCCCACACTGTGAGTGATAAAACGCCTGAATGAAAGCAATCCCGATGGATAGGATTCGCTTGATTATGCCTACTACGCAAATATCCGGTGCTGTGGGCGATGTGTAAATTAATCCATTCCAAGTAATCTGTCCACGCCGTGCGCAGTTCCTAATTGCATGAAGATAACGTAAAATCCCCTTAAATATTTCCATAATAGTGCTTTGTCCAATAAGTTTTATTTGAAAGTTATTCATGTTAGTTTTCCAGGCCTCTACATACATATAATTAAAACATTCTCAGCATAACAGCATTTTATAAAATTACATTTACAAATACATGGACTTATAAAATCATTTGTTTAACGTGTTATTTTGTTAATAAAAATGTTACCTATAATAGGAACCGCGATTTCTGAAGAGATTGCTGATGTGGTACTACCCACTCAATGAAACTTATAAAATCACATAAATGTCCATTATTCTGTCGACTAAATATGAACGCAATTTCCTAATCAAATAAGATTTTTATCACCCTATTTCCATCATAGAAAAACCAGGGCAGGTCGTTTGTATTGACATAAAATTAATGAGTTTTATCTCACTAAGTCACCTACTAAATATTTGCTGACAACTGTGACATAGTATAAAAAGTAGATATCTCGCAATCTTTCCTACGTGTTCCAAACAATGCCTCTAATAATATAAAAAGAACTGTTGTATGGAGATTTACTGCTAATTGTTTGAACACAAAAATACCATACATACATATTATTTTCATGTTTGTTGTCTGTCTCTGAATACACTTACAGTTATCCTCCTTGTGTTGTTACAAGGTATAAAGAGTAATCTTTTAGCAAACTATTTGCACTGATGATAATATGTGGGTATTTAGAACAAGTTCATGGATCTTGTACCTATACTTTTTCATTCATTGTTTCGATTTCAATATACTGTACTTACTGCAACTGGTGAATTTGAGCGCGTTATTTTTATAGTTAGACGACCCTTAAAATAGGTTACAGGCTATGTAGATTATAGAAAAGAGGTTGATACGCTGTGGGCGCGTTCTCGTTGAGTATATTTATAGTGGCACCGACATGGTCCAAGACCAGTGAGGCGGCAGAGGCTGCCAGTGGCGCGTGTGCACCGCACAGGCCCAGGGGACGAGTCCTCACGCATCACATCTCTAATAATGTTACCTACCTACTCTACTCTTGCCACCACGCTTAGATAATAAGCAGTTTGCCATGAAATTGCTAACCTGTTATCGATACAAATGCTTATAATATTATAATTATTTGACAAAAAATATGGAAATACCTATTTGTCTAGAAATTGAAAGTTCATGCACAAATTGACACAACTCAAAATTGTGAGGCAACTTACCCTCAGAATAATTTATGAACAAAATTTTGCATTGATAAACATAATGCATAATTTGATAAAATCTTTTTTCATATTGTCATACACTTGCATAGAGCTTTAATGGTAAATGGCAAGATCCCGCGAGACTTGTTTATTTTTTCATTCCGTACAACTGACGATTATTTTGCTGCGGAAAACATAAACTACACGTCACTCGCTCGGTGAAGCGCGGTTACAATACCGAAACTAAACGCGTGTAAAGAGTTTAAAAACAAAAGTGTGTCATAAGCATGAGCATGTTACGAACCTCTTTTTTATTTATTTCTGGTTGTTAGCGCTTGGTTTATAAACTTAGGATACCTAATATTTACTTGAAAACTTATCACCACTTCTCCACTACTTATAATAATAGTAGTTTCCACCTTGTGTACGTATTTCCTCTTTAAAACGCACAATATTTTACGCAAGGCTACTACAATTAAAAATAGCATGCTGTGGGCCTTTAAAACTGTCAATAACTAATTGTAAAACAAACTGTTATTAGGCATTTATTACCTTTTTCAGACGTTAAATGTCTAAATTTAATTAAATGATGATTACTAAAATCTTTGTCCAACATAAGTGCTAAATAAAGTATTCAGATAAAATCTTAGTTTTATAGGAAATTATTTTTTATGGGGTAATATTTTAAACTTGATTAGTTAAAGTGATGTCACCTACTAGTATCCACTTAAGGTTGCCTACTTACATTCTGCAGACATCATTTTATGAAAACTGATCTCCACCTACACTCAATATAGTACCAATGTCTCTTCAGCAATCTGTGATCATAGTTCTTTGTAAGTCAATTCTTGCAGAGATGCTCACTTAAATAATTGGCGAATCCTTCTCAACAATCATTTCTCTTTCAAATATCAACAGTACTCTGCAAGGTTCGTAACAAACGCTTAAAACCCCATTACCTATGCTAATGTTTAGCTAGTTAAATTGTTATCGAAATGGAACTAAAGACTGATCGATTGTTTCTAATGAAACTCGATGGTTATCCGATACTCGTTCAATAATCATTCGTCCTCGAAACATAAAAACCAACGTAGCTAATGTGCGTTAAAACATAACTAACTATATGGACAAGAAGCTGCAGATAAACCGATACCGATACTTTATCTGTAATGCGCTATGCTTAATGGTTATTAGTCTAGTATAAACTAAACAATTTTGCGTAAATTGGAATTACAAGTGTTATACAATGACATTATTTAGGAGTTTAATATTGAAACCAATAACCTCCTAAAATACAACTAAAATATTTTTTGTGTGACGCACTTGAAAGGTTTCCACATATCTACACACGTAGTGGAAATGACCACAGCGTGCCGTCGAATATAGAAGTATGGCGCTACGTCAACGTAGATCATAAGTGTTTGAGTGCATTAAGGAGCCGATAGTGCACCGTAAGCCCGGGAATGCTGATGCTCCCGCGGCGAGTTTCGAGTGCCTAGTGGCTGAAATATTATATAGGTACCCAGGTTTATTTTGGACGATCTACGTTGGCGGATTGCGTCTACGAACGCGGCTGACGCGCGATCCACACGACCATTGCACGTTCCAATATTTTATCTGTTAGAAAATTCTTTTATCTTCTCACCACTGAAACCGTAAAGACAATTTTGCCACACGTTATATTTACGACGATGCTATTCTTACTTTATTGTATTACCTCGATCTAGACACTGAATAACATCAATTTTTGCCTTCACATTGACATTTAAAATTATGTAGATTATTATCATAATGTCACGTTGTATTTTATGCGAAACCAGTTTGATTAGTTTTATTTATTAGTTTCATATACGGTGAATTTGCGGTTTGAGAATATTTTACTCCCTCAAGAGAAAAGCTAACGACCTTTTAATATCCTAAAACTCTTTAGCGAAGATTAACCGTTAAAAACTTCCGAGTAAATCTTTTTTTTTTATACAAGTGAAATTCGCAACTTCCACAAAATTGAAACTGCAGTCTATCAGTAATTGAAAACTGAAAAAAATCGTAACAAGTTTGCGCTAGTTCGAATTCGTTATAGTTTTCTCTCGCCTTTCTCTCAATATCGGCAAACTACAAGGCTTTGAGTGACGCAAGTTGCGAAACACAAAACAACAACGCCAGTGTCTGTTCTTTATCGTGCTTTCACCTTTACTCCGTTGTCACATAGAAAGTTTTTCACGTTGCCAATTTTACGTTACAACATTGTTGTGGTGTTGTATAATTGGATTCTATCTTCAGCGAATCACAAATATAAAGCCAGGGTAATCTGTATCCACCTGTAGCACTATGTGGAGGTCACCTGTTTGTTACTATTATTATCTTTATTATTCCCACTCTATTTTTAATTTCAGCGCTGAAATAGCTAATTTTCCTCGTCCATTGTTTTTGTAAGCCTTTAAAGTTAGCCCTCTTACTACTAGCAGTAAATATATCGATATCTTTATGTGAGTAGATGGAGCGTGACGCTATATTATGTATTGTATTATAGTATTGACAGTCTGGTCACGTTTACAATGTACGCTATTTTGATGTCGGCAGTCCAGCGACGTGACACTTAAGAGTATGGACATCGCGATTTTATGTGCCGTTGTTAATTTTATTGTCGAATGCAAGGAAGCAGAGATGCTGACATGGCGATATCCATCCGTTGACTAATTGCTTACATTAGTCACGGTGGTGTGGCTGGCACTCCGACTGCGTACGCAAATAGAGTCGATACAACGATTGACTAAGCCCACGTTGCCCGATTACACTCTTCGATTAAGACATAGAAAACATGAAATGGAATCCAAATACATTCTATGAACGTTCATCTTTACTGCGCCTGTAAGCTTCTTGCGAAACAAGCATCCAAACGTGCTCCCACCAAACTCCAACCACGGAAGTGACTTGATGGAAGGATATTCTAATTGTAAGGGCAACGTTTAACGGGAACATTATGTATGATGCGTCAAATTAGGTATGTTGTGTTTAGGCAGATAGTTGATTGTGCTAGATAGTTGGTCTTGCGACGTTGTTACGTAGGAACTAAGTGCGCGATTTGAGGTCACCATGCAGGTCGCGCACGGCCCGCAGACGTGGCCCGCTAGCTGCCCGGCAACTACTTAATCATAAACAAGATACGCTAAGCCTAAATGTGTATTTATATCGCAGATTTAATATAATGAAAGCGATAAAACACTGATGTCTTACAGGTGTCGTAAAGATAACAAAGTTCTGCGACCCTTACTACATAAATATACAAACAATTACTGACAAACACACGTCACAAAGGATTTTTTGTAGGGCATGAGACTAGTATTGAGAAAAACAAATGCTAACGTATAACCTTCTACGGAATACGTAATAGCAGCTCCACGCAAATGATCTATATGCACAAGGTCCTAAGAATTTAATCTGTAAATAAGTATAAATGCTTAGACATTGTAAGATATATCCTAACCTTACTCGATAACAATTTGAATACCGGTTGTTGCAAAAAAAACTGCGACTCCGCATTGTACTACCAAAGCTACGATACTTTTACAATTAGTTATCAATATCTATTTTAATGTGAATCAAAGAAACGTGATAATTCCGTATCGCAGAGTGTATGTACCTTGATTAGCCAGCGGCTGGTAAATATTATCACACGTGTTTTACTTTGTTTTGGGATTGTTGATTTTTGCGCAGTATCCGAATAGATACCGGTTTAAACGCACACTGATAACGTAGTAATCAAAATAATCTACGTAGAGTAGGACTAGACAAACGGTGAGCAGATCACGTTGAAATGCGGCGCCGACATTTGCATTTGACGTCACTATTATTGGCCGAATCGTTGATCGAGAAGCTCGCGGTGCCGGCGCGGGCGCTGCCGCACGCTGCGCTCGATCTAGTGTATTTATGTACGATCGTAACGGCCGACATAGATCGCATGCCTGTTCTGACTAGTTTATCGCCTGTTACATTAACTCCTTTGATCTTTTATTCAAAACTCTAATTATGGTTCTTTTCTCTTTTCAGAACTGCCTGCGGAGGAGGGTAAGCGCATCGATTCGATAAATAAATTCTAAGCTAACTGCTGACCTATTCCTAAGCATAAATCCGATTCCTAATCCGTTCACTTTGTACACAACCTTAACGGTATTACTCGGCCAATATAAGTAGAGTACATAGTCGGCTGATAACGTTAAGCTAGGCCAGACTATGGCATTCTTGTTGATAAGCAAAAGAGCACTGTGGAAATCTCCTTAACCAATTCACACAGTGGCCATTGCAAATGTAGAACACTTCCTTAGTGGTGGTCCCCAATTGTATGCTAATCGAGTGCTCAAAGTAATTACGCATTATGATAATTATTGTGACACATATATGAGGAACACAGCGCTATCAAAACTATTAGATTAGGCTCAGAATACTCGCTTAAAGCTAGATACATTTCGTTACAACGCAATAGTGTAACACAAGACCTGTTTTATCAACTGGTATAAAATATAACATTTTCTATTTATAATCCTTCGATAATGCTAGTATTAAACACCGTAACGAAATAAAGTCCATAATTAAACTTGCTGATTTCAATAAATACGGAAAACTGTTGTAAAACCTATAACTTAACCTAGTTCAAATAAATCCATGTCAAGGCTCCGTGAGACACTTTTTGTTTACTTCGAAGCCTTGAAATCTTACGTTTGTTGAATTTTGTCGTCGAGTTTGCAATACATATTAATGACAAGAATATTGTATAGGCTACGTTTACACAATTTAGTATTCGTCACTTTAACAGCAGAATGAAATTCAATACGCCGGTTTCGAAGTAACCAAAGTAATTTCTAATTTCCCACTGTAATTCCTTCATACGTAATTCCATTTTCCGTGATTGCTAAATCAGATTTTACGCAGGATCTGATTACACGTGAAAATATAACATTTTTACGTTTTTTCCTTATAGGCAAAAGTATATGGCAGTTAGTCCTGGAACAATTCGATGACCTCTTAGTAAAGATTTTGCTGTTAGCCGCTATTATTTCATTCGTAAGTATTGTTGTCAGAGGTGTATATTAATCTTTATGTCCCTCAAAACGTTAACAATGTCGTTCTTTCGTTTCAGGTTTTAGCTTTATTTGAAGAACACGAAGACGCATTCTCCGCCTTCGTAGAGCCTTTTGTTATTTTACTTATTCTTATTGCTAACGCTGTAGTAGGAGTATGGCAAGAAAGAAATGCCGAATCCGCCATCGAAGCTTTAAAAGAATACGAACCCGAAATGGGTAAAGTAATCAGAGGAGACAAATCCGGTGTACAGAAAATCCGAGCCAAAGAAATCGTACCCGGTGATGTCGTTGAGGTGTCAGTCGGTGACAAAATCCCCGCTGACATCCGTCTTATTAAGATTTACTCCACCACCATCCGTATTGATCAGTCCATCTTGACCGGAGAGTCCGTCTCCGTCATCAAGCACACAGACCCCATTCCCGACCCCCGCGCCGTCAACCAGGACAAAAAGAACATTCTCTTCTCCGGTACCAATGTCGCCGCCGGCAAGGCCCGTGGTATTGTCATCGGAACTGGTCTCAACACTGCCATTGGTAAAATCCGTACTGAAATGTCCGAGACTGAGGAGATCAAGACACCTCTGCAGCAAAAACTGGACGAATTCGGTGAGCAGTTGTCTAAGGTCATCTCAGTTATTTGCGTTGCCGTATGGGCCATCAACATCGGACACTTCAACGACCCCGCCCACGGTGGAAGCTGGATCAAGGGTGCCGTCTACTACTTCAAAATCGCTGTCGCCCTGGCTGTCGCTGCCATCCCCGAAGGTCTCCCCGCTGTCATCACCACTTGTCTCGCTCTCGGTACCAGGCGTATGGCTAAGAAGAACGCTATCGTGAGGTCGCTGCCCTCTGTAGAGACCCTCGGTTGCACTTCTGTCATCTGCTCCGACAAGACCGGTACTCTGACCACCAACCAGATGTCTGTATCCCGTATGTTCATCTTTGAGAAGATCGAAGGTGGCGACAGCAGCTTCCTTGAATTCGAAATTACTGGCTCCACCTACGAACCCATTGGTGACGTTTACCTGAAGGGACAGAAGATCAAGGCTGCTGAATTCGATGCTCTGCACGAACTTGGTACCATTTGCGTTATGTGCAATGACTCCGCTATTGATTTCAACGAATTCAAACAGGCTTTCGAAAAGGTCGGTGAGGCCACTGAAACCGCTCTTATCGTACTCGCTGAGAAAATGAACCCCTTCAACGTTCCCAAGACTGGACTTGACCGTCGTTCCTGCGCCATTGTTGTCCGCCAAGAGATTGAAACCAAATGGAAGAAAGAGTTCACTCTTGAGTTCTCCCGTGACAGGAAATCCATGTCCACCTACTGCACACCCCTTAAGCCTTCCCGTCTTGGCAATGGACCCAAACTGTTCGTCAAGGGTGCACCTGAAGGTGTGCTTGAACGTTGCACGCACGCTCGTGTCGGAACTGCCAAGGTTCCTCTGAACTCGACCCTCAAGAACCGCATCCTGGACCTCACCCGCCAATACGGTACCGGTCGTGACACCCTTCGTTGCTTGGCCCTCGCTACCGCTGACTCCCCACTCAAGCCTGACGAAATGGACCTCGGAGACTCGACCAAGTTCTACACCTATGAAGTCAACCTTACATTCGTCGGTGTCGTCGGCATGTTGGACCCTCCCCGTAAAGAAGTATTCGACTCCATCGTCCGTTGCCGCGCTGCTGGTATCCGTGTAATTGTCATCACTGGTGACAACAAGGCCACCGCTGAAGCTATCTGCAGGTAAATTTATATCTATGCTGAATAGAACACTAAAGAATATTTCAAAAAACTTTGGGAAAAAATGTTAATGACCTAATAAATTCCAGGCGTATTGGCGTGTTCACTGAAGAGGAAGACACCACCGGCAAATCCTTCTCTGGCCGCGAGTTCGACGACCTGCCCGTATCTGAGCAACGCGCTGCTTGCGCCAAGGCCCGCCTGTTCTCCCGTGTGGAGCCCGCCCACAAGTCCAAGATCGTTGAGTTCCTGCAGAGCATGAACGAAATCTCCGCTATGGTATGTACCACTTGACTTATGTATGCTTTTTCTATTCTGTATGCTCATAGGGATCTTTCTACATGACTTGTTAGCCCAAATTGAATTTAGAACGGGTTTGAAATTCATACATTTATCAGCAAAATTACAGTGTTTTCAGAAAACCAAAATTTGTTAGTAAATTAACACAACACGAACAAAATCTCAATTGTGGTAGTGAATCAACAGCGAAATAACTGTAACATTGTAAACGATATCTTCATTATTTACTGGGCCACCATTCGGCTATATTATTTAATGTTTACACATCGTAATACATATTCGAAGTGTTCTGTTTACGTTAAGGCAGGCGTGTTTATAAACTGGTTAACTCGGACTTTATCATGGATTGTTAAAATGCTGGTGTAGCCGATGACATGTTTTTTATGGCTTTACAGACTGGTGATGGTGTGAATGACGCCCCCGCTCTCAAGAAGGCCGAAATCGGTATTGCTATGGGCTCTGGTACCGCTGTCGCTAAGTCTGCCGCAGAGATGGTGTTGGCTGACGACAACTTCTCTTCCATTGTCGCCGCTGTTGAGGAAGGCAAGTATCTACATCATACATAAACCGTAACAAGGAACTTTTATCAATAGGAAATTCTAGTTTTTTTTTTTTGTTCTGTTTGACTTGACGATTTTGTAAAATTGTTCTTCAGGTCGTGCCATCTACAACAACATGAAGCAGTTCATCCGTTACCTGATCTCTTCCAACATTGGTGAAGTCGTGTCCATCTTCTTGACCGCCGCTCTTGGTCTCCCTGAAGCTCTGATCCCTGTCCAACTGTTGTGGGTCAACTTGGTGACTGACGGTCTGCCCGCCACCGCTCTCGGCTTCAACCCCCCTGATCTCGACATCATGGACAAGCCCCCCCGTAAGGCTGATGAGGGTCTGATCTCTGGATGGCTGTTCTTCAGGTAAAAATCTTACAAGTTACATAGAAGCAAGATTGTAGTTTTTTAAATACTATTCTTATCATATACCTTTTTATCAAAATATTAGGCCTGTCAGAGACTCTAATTCTCCCCAACAATGAAGAACTTGTAAAACTTAAGTGAGGCGTTACTGTTTCATACATCTGAACTTTACTGCATTTGATTTTATTTTATTTCTCAGAGGGGTATTGTGTTCTTAAAACACTAGAATACTTGTTATTTTACTTATTCTTGTTATAACTCGTCAGATACATGGCTATTGGTGGTTACGTCGGTGCCGCTACCGTCGGAGCCGCTTCCTGGTGGTTCATGTACTCGCCTTTCGGACCCCAGATGACTTACTGGCAACTCACCCACCACTTACAGTGCCTCAGCGGAGGTGATGAATTCAAGGTACGAACCCTACCATCTAGTAGTACTCATAACTATAGTGATTCATTTTTGATAAAATGTTAACTTTATTTTTTGCCGTTTTAGGGCATCGACTGCAAGATCTTCACTGACCCTCACCCTATGACAATGGCCCTGTCTGTATTAGTAACAATTGAAATGTTGAACGCCATGAACAGTTTGTCTGAGAACCAGTCCCTGGTGACCATGCCCCCATGGTCCAACATGTGGCTCGTCGGCTCCATGGCTCTCTCCTTCACTCTTCACTTTGTCATCCTATACGTTGAGGTCCTGTCGGTAAGTACAAGGTCTTAAGAAATGGTTTTTGAATTACTACAGGCAAAGACTCGCGGCAGATAGTGTAATGCAAAGTGCTATTAAGACAGCGTGTCACTTAGATTTTTTATAGATGACGTCACCAGGGCAGAGATGTACGTTGTCGGATTACTATGATTATTGATATCCGTATTTTTTTTTTATGCATAACATTTGCTGACGTCTAAACAATAATCTATTGAGTACTAAGACTAAATACAACCTCTATTAATCATTATTATTATGACGTTAGTAAGATGATTATCAATTTTCATCTAAGTTTTGTAAATATGCCTTTTTCATCACAAAGTAAAGGCACTGTCTGCCGCGACCACTTAAGTCTTTGCGTGGAGCATAGCTAACTGTGTGGTTGTGCCGCGATGTCCGCAGGCCGTGTTCCAAGTGACGCCGCTGTCCATCGACGAGTGGGTGACGGTGATGAAGTTCTCGATACCCGTGGTGTTGCTGGACGAGGTGCTGAAGTTCGTCGCGCGCAAGATCTCGGACGGTGAGAAGCGTTCGCAGCTGATGCACTGGCTCGACGGCATGCAATGGATTGTGCTCATGTGGGCCGTGTTCTTTGGCCTCATCATCTACGGCCCCCTATAAACCGGCCCGCCCCCGTGTGCCGTGCCACCACCCCGTTTGATTCACATCTAATACCCTCAAACCGATTTCTGCGCCACCCACCTCTTCTATTCATGTTGCAGTTTCAATTTTCTATTCTCGTGTGTGAATTGATAAGTTTTCGAATGTGGGTAGCGCACGGAATTCAACTGTGGAAACCGATAGACTATGAGCTGCGCTCACCACAGTATCAGTCATCTAACAGTTTGGAATGCTAATTCTGGCGCACCTGGTGTGTGAAGTGATGCCCCTAGTGTCCTAGTGCCCCAGTGCCCTAGTGCCCTGAGCCTAGAGCCGGCGTCTAGTGCCGCGGTGACGGACAGCGGACTCGTAGTGACGAACAATGAGTGTAAGCCGCGCCCGGCGGCCTGTGTTGTAGTTGTCTGTACTGCTTAGGAGTAGATCTAACGGAGCCGCTCGCTCTAGTGATTATGCATTTTGTATGTGCGAGACAATAAATTATTTGGAGCTCATTTTTTACAAATTCGTGAGTTCTTCTAATGTTTTCTTCCTTTTACTGAGTACATATACATAATATTATACACTTATTTGATGTGAAGTGGCTGTGAAGACCTTCATTATAAATGCTAACTAATGAAACACCAAAAATTGGTTTTATTGAAAGGTATTTATAAGTTAGATTAATTGCATTTGATACATTTTGTATACAGTAGCATGGGAAGCTCCGCATTCAAATATATATTATAATGAACTCGCACATAGCTCAGTACCTTGTCCGTATGGACAGCAGACATGTTATAAAACATACTATTAATTGATAGTAATGTGCATTGTTAGCCTAGTGTAATTTATCGTAAGTGTATTATTAGGGACGTGGTTACAATATTATTCTCTCTGCATAGGTAGTACTGTTATCAAAAGAATGTCTTTCTCCTCTGTCCTTTCACTGTGGTCGCTTCTTAACATTCCTATATGCATTTCTTTTTTATCTTTGATCAAACCTTTTTGGTATTGAGAAGCGCTCTTATTAATCTAAGCTAATATTAACAAATGAATGTGTCCCTAGGCTGAACTAACCTCATGCCTTAATGTGAACGCGGGCGCATTGCATGTAAACCGCAATAATATTTCATTTAATCATGCGGCCGAGTTGCAGGCATTGTTGCTGTAAAATAACTTTTCAACAGTTGTGTCCTTCTGAGGGCACGACTGTGCAATCGTTTTAACAGCAATAATGTTGTCAACTTTGCGCTGTTGTGCAAGCAACAACATATTATTGCCGGCTTATATGCAGTCCGCCTGTGTACACCCTTCGTAGGTCAAGTAACCCGTCACAAACAGTTACTTCTCCTACCAGTGACCTTCATACATCGAAACGATATCATGTCAAGCCTTGTTTCAATATAATTATTACATAACATTAACGAATTTGTGTACCATGTAAAATGTCTATTTATTACGTTATTTACCACAAAATAATTTATTGAAATAAAGCAATATAGTCTATGTATGTACAAACTCAAATCCGATTAAAGATCCTATGTACGATATATAGTACTTCTATTTATCTATATTTACTAATTGATGTATTTTTTGTTTTGTCTCCTGTTCTTAAAAATAACCTTTTATATCAAATATTTTACCATCGAGACATAATATTACTTTTAAGTTTATACATCCCAATTCAAAATTTGTTTAGACCTGAGGTTAAAGGTTAGTACGTACATATGTTTTTTTTATTATTATATGTAATGAATAGTAATAAAATTTGCATGTAAACATTGCATGGTTTATGACTTTCAAGAGTGCAGTTTTTTTATGATGCATTAACAATTATATTTTTAGTACTGTTCTTAAATTATTATGTGTATACCCAAATCTATAAACAAGACTCGATTGAAAGGACTACAACCGTTAGAAGTTTATATTTATTTTGTGTTTTTTCTACATCTATGATAAACACATATTTTACAAATAATAATATATGTATAAACAAACACAGAACACTCTTCATTGAATGATGTGCCTACATAATAATTATTGAGTTACCTTGAAAACTACCTATTGCCCACATGCCCACAGTGAGTAGTGGTGTACCAAACGTTGATCCCATATATTCTACACTGCACAATAAAGGGCATGCTCAAAAACCTTCGTTGTGAATGTCCCCCAACCTCCTGGAACTTGTTTCGTTTATCAGATTAACTTATTGAAATGTACAGTCGTTTATACATTTTACATATTAAAATAGTCAACAATATTAATGTTTGAATTATTTCCCTTCACAATCCAGTAGTGACACTACATGACACATACCCCTTGATTATGCAATTATATTCCACCCCCTTGTATTGGAACCCCCCAGTCCTTAGCGTACAATATAATGTTTACTATTCTATTCCTTGCTAACATTTTTAAAACCAGTTTTGCGACCACCACAGGCGTGTGATGCTTCAGGCTGTAACACCAGTTACAATCTGAACGTTACTTTAAACCTGTAGGAATGTAACCGAGGAGATGTATTACCTACAAAGCAAAAAAAAGGGTTACAAAAGTAAAAAACAAACGAATGAAATAAAAAACAGTTTGTGAAAAGCAAAACTTGGTTGTTGATTCCGCGCACGCTCCCGCATGCTCTAACGTGGTGTTGTCCTTGTGTCCCCAGCCCAGCCGACGTGGAAGCTGTAAGCGCCGGACGCCGTCGCAGCGCCACTGCACGCACATATTCCATGAACACTCATTGTTTGTTGTGATCCCGCAGTGAAACTACACATTTAATGTAACTACGACACGGTTGTGATATCTGCATAAGACCTAGTAAGTTCGGACGGCACCCCCGCTCGAGCGCACACAACACTAACACTCTCGTTGTTTTGCAGCGAACGAGGTGGTCATTGACAAGTGGTAAACGCCACCGAACCATAGTTCCTCACCCGCTTCTCTCTGCTACTTCTACCGCTCTCGTCTCCCGATATAATGTTAATTGGCTTTTAGATGTGTACAATTTATAAAAGACGCGTCTCGTAAGACTTGGATTAGGCTAGGCTAGTTAGGCCAGGCCCGGCGGTGGAGGAGAGGCGCGAGTGGTGGATGCGGCGACGAGGCGGGCCGGGGCGCCGCCCCCGTCCACCTGCTCACCTGCGCTAGTTCACCAGAGGGGACATAATGTTGTTCATAATGTGTATATACTACAGTATGCTTAGGAGGTTTAATCAATTTGTTATATTACGTTGTTCTAATTAAAGACTACATGGTGCCCGTCGACAGAAGCAGTGCGATAGACGATGTGTACTTAAGTTGAGAGCACTCATTAATTTATTGTTATATTTTTATTATCTTATAATCTAGTTTGCTTATCTAGAGTCGAGTCATTTCTATTAGTGCTGACGCCTCGACGAGCAATATGGTGTCTGTAAGGGAAGGATAATTCACGATTGTCCAGTGTTTGGGACCTGAGTCCAAAAGTTTAAACATACCTGTACATTTTAATGTATTATTGTTTTGTACAATAAATCGTTATAAACGACAAGTGTTTCATTTCAATTATATTTAAATAGGAACTCGAGAAAAAGTATTACCATACCATAGCAGCGTATACCTAGTTTAGCTTCATGGTTCCGGTTCGATTCCCGAAATACATGTTGGTGTGCAGCAAGTATGAGAAACCCTTATTTTGTTAACTACGTAAATTGCGCGTTTATTATACGCAGGTAAATTAATAATAATTTCAGAAAACCTGCTTTTCCCACAATCTTAATGTTCAATCAAAGAAAAATATTTCTTTGATAACCCTGATTAATTCTTTCGGTATAAAATTAATCTAAAACTACATAAGTATAAAAAAAATTAAATACCTACTTGTTTTTTTGGTAGCAAATTAAATATGTATTAAACGAATCAAACAGGTTTTGAATTTTAAAATATTTTGTCGGACTTGACAAAATTGGCCAAATGTAATAAAAAGTTAGTTAGGCACACCATGATTAGATTATCGGAAATTCTTATTCAGGCGTGCCATGTTAATAAAAAATAATTGAGCTAGTAATAAATACATAACAGATCGACCAGTATATTTATTAATCTGAGTTAGAGATACAGTATATGACATATACGCAAGGTCTATTTACGTGTCCATTTCGACCGCGCGGCCACCTCATAATTTTTGATGAAACTTTGCCAGGAATTAGTAGTAATTTGTTACTTTTCACTCCTCTTTTCCTGAATTTGTTACAAAAAAAACCAAGCCGCTATGACAAAGAACAGTTGGCCGCTAGAACCGCCACTTGCCGTAGTCATCGACCGTGATTACTCAGAAACTATACAATGCAGATAGACGAATGATACATCAAAAGAAAGGTCTTAATTTGTTAAATTTGTTACAAAAATAAAAAAAGGTCAAAACGTAGATATACAAAAAGTTATGCAATGTTAAGTTTTCAGGTTATGAGTAGGTAAGTATATCACCGTAGGCACCAAATTAATAGAGGCTAATGTGTATAGAAAATTAGTCTTTAATTTGTTACAGCGAAAAAAGACAAAAAAAAATACTAGAAAGCAGGTTCAATAATATGTTAGAGTCGATTTTAGTTGGCCGCGCGGACGGCAATATGCCTAAAATACAATTTCGTTTTTCTCGTTATTAAAAGTAGGTTTTAGCTTAATTAAAGTACTAGTCGATGGGTAAAGTAACCTAGTTTGAATAAATATAGCGAATTTAACTGCAGCATTCGTATTTTAGGAGATATTTACAAAAACACAGTGGTATGAAACTGTATGAGAGTAGGGTGTCCATGCATTTTCACATATTCGAAATTTTCGTTATTCACGTCTTATTTTTTTAGGGAGAGTGCATACTTTATAAAAATCAAAGTCACAAATAGATTAAAATTTCTTTATTTACAATCAACACAAAGGCAAACAAATCAAGTAATAAAAGACAACCAGATAAATATAAAATCTTCATAAACTAACATAATATTTATAAATTAACTGACACGAATATATGACACAGAATGTAGACATATTTTCTTAGAGGTACTTATTACGTACGTACTAGCTTTAGTTCACCTTTCAACTCTGTGTCACATTTTTGACACATTGTGTTAACACAAAGGCAAACAATGAGGGTTTTTGAATTTTTTTCTGCCACCGGGTGGCGCCACGTATGCGTCTGGTCCAAACAGCTGTCAAATAGTATGGAATTGTAGGTGCCGAACTTATTGTTTATTGAAATTCTGTTATATTGGAAGTGTTATTGATTTTATTATGGACTACGGTCAGAATAAGGTTTCCGAACTAAAAATTGAGCTAAGAGAGAAGGTGCAAAAGTCACTGGTACTAAGGAAAAGCTTGTTGAAAAATTTGTTAACACAATATGATTTAGTTTTCTTTATTTACTCAACCGCAATAGTAAAACAATAATGCAGTGCTTTAATTATAAAATAAAAAAAACACTAAAATCGTTCACTATTCATAGTAAAGATAAGCACTTTGACAGTTATTGGACCTGACGATTCGGTGCTGCCACCTCGTGGATTGCCATTTTAGAAAACCCTCATTGATATGTTTGCCTTTGTGTTGATTGTAAATAAAGAAATTTTAATCTATTTGTGACTTTGATTTTTATAAAGTATGCACTCTCCCTAAAAAAATAAGACGTGAATAACGAAAATTTCGAATATGTGAAAATGCATGGACACCCTACTCTCATACAGTTTCATACCACTGTGTTTTTGTAAATATCTCCTAAAATACGAATGCTGCAGTTAAATTCGCTATATTTATTCAAACTAGGTTACTTTACCCATCGACTAGTACTTTAATTAAGCTAAAACCTACTTTTAATAACGAGAAAAACGAAATTGTATTTTAGGCATATTGCCGTCCGCGCGGCCAACTAAAATCGACTCTAACATATTATTGAACCTGCTTTCTAGTATTTTTTTTGTCTTTTTTCGCTGTAACAAATTAAAGACTAATTTTCTATACACATTAGCCTCTATTAATTTGGTGCCTACGGTGATATACTTACCTACTCATAACCTGAAAACTTAACATTGCATAACTTTTTGTATATCTACGTTTTGACCTTTTTTTATTTTTGTAACAAATTTAACAAATTAAGACCTTTCTTTTGATGTATCATTCGTCTATCTGCATTGTATAGTTTCTGAGTAATCACGGTCGATGACTACGGCAAGTGGCGGTTCTAGCGGCCAACTGTTCTTTGTCATAGCGGCTTGGTTTTTTTTGTAACAAATTCAGGAAAAGAGGAGTGAAAAGTAACAAATTACTACTAATTCCTGGCAAAGTTTCATCAAAAATTATGAGGTGGCCGCGCGGTCGAAATGGACACCTATTTACTCTGTGCCCGATCATCTGTTAACCGTGGATAGTCTGTGGCCCGGCAGGCGACAATTTCCCCCCACCCCCTTGCCACTTTACGTTAATGTACGTGTGGCGCGCTGTCTGTTTATTAGTTTTGTTTGTAGTCTTTCGATTTTTGCTTATACAAGAAACGGTTTTTTCAGTATTAATAGTAGTTTTTATTGTACTTATGTATTGTTATCGCCTCGGAATTGTACAACAATCGAACTGTATTCATGTAATATAATGGAAGCGTCTAGGTAAGCTGCTTTTTTACACTTTATAAATCACAAATTCCGTTATTTCTATTGAATACCCTTGGTTACATACATTTTAACATTAAATTGCAGACTAGATACTGAGCTGCCCAATAAGATGGCACATCTAGATATAATGGAGATTGATGAACCCAACATAGAAGCTAATGAAGAAAAATCGCATGTGCCTGAATTACCCTCACGAGTTTTGAGAAAAAGAAAGTCGATAATGCCAGAAACAAGTAAATCCTCCAATCGTAGGGTTTGTATGAAGCCTAGTAAACGTATTATGACTGAAAATGCTAACCCTAAGCAAATAGAAGCACTGTATCTGAACAAGAAAGTAAAATCCTTGTCACAGACTTTGGAAACCATTTATGAAGAACCCAAAGCTCAGAATAATGAGACTGAAGTGCTTATTGGTGGAAGGAAAGTAAAAAGACTGCTAACATTCCAACTAGGTAATCAGTTTACAAAAGACAAAATAAAGAAGCGCAGGGCTAAGATAAAGAAATTATTGGGAAACAAAACATTTTTGAATAGAAAGAAAATACCAATGCAAGTATTTCTCAAAACTATAGAATGTTTAGAATTGGATGAAGTAGTACAAACAGAAACTTGTTTGCCAAATAAAGATAAGGAAACCTAATGAAATTAAGACTAAAAGACTTATTACCTATGGTAATGTGTTCCCATGTTTATGTGTATTGTTCATACAAAATAAAATACTCAATTTAATAACATCTTTTATTTATAAGAAAAAAATAAGAGATTCAGCTTGGAATAAATATATTCATAGTTCCTATCATAAAAGTTTTAAGTTTGAACCTTGCACTCTACAGATGATTTAGGACAGTTGTCATATTCTTTGATAAGACCTGCAGAACCTTGATCAGCTTCATTCAGGCACACACAGCGAGGCTTTTCCACACCAGGAGTGAAGAGTTGTCGAGGAACCCCAGTCCAACTCCTTTTAATGCCTCCACTAAAATTTAAAACAACATTACATTATTAATGAATAAGTGTGTTAGGGAAATACTAAGCATAAAACTGGATAATGTTCTGCAAGACAAAACCTGAGTTAAACACAAATATGTACATTGTATACTTGTTGTGTCTACCCTCCTACCTCTGCAATAAAAAGTCAAGACAATCCTTTGTACACAATAGAGAGTGCTGGTCATTTTTTAAAATTCATAAAAAAAAGTCTAGAGCTTATAGATCTTCTATAGTGCTTCTATTTGCCCATCATAAATAAGATCTATCAATATCTGTTATTGGGGAATTTCCTAATATAGCAGGTAAAAAGTTCATATTGTATTGAAAATGTACTTAGAACTACACAAGTATAATTTTTTGCATTCAAACAATATAATATTCAGCAGTTCTTAAGTGGAGAACATGGTAATGCTATTAATAGGATGAAACTTGCACATACTTTTTTATGTTAGGGTCAATGTCTTTGCTCTCTAAAAGTGAGGTAGAAAAATATACTTTTGTATTCAAAGGTTCAGGGGCTTGGTTGAGTTCCAGTCTAACCAAATGCAGCTGGGCTCCAGTGTTTTACAAGTAGTGACTGCACGGGTAACCGGTTTGAGGTCAGATAGGCAGTCACTACCAATATCCCTAGGTAAGACTGGTTTTCAGACTTAATGGCTTCTGACTACCCTCTAAGATAATAATAATTAAATAACCTTGATGTTGTGCACCACACTTTAGTGCCTTCATCAGCACTCCACGCTATATTACATGGAGGATATTTCTGATCTTCTTTCCTTGACTTTTCTTTCTCTTCTTGACATTCCTGGATTTTATTGAACAACTCTTCCATATAGAAAGTCTCCTGGCCATCTTCGTCATAGTACCTTCCTATCAGAACTCCTGAGAAAAATAATGTGATATTTATTTTACCTGTAGTGACTCATATATTCATTGTAAAATGAACAAGGTAACAGAATACATATGAAAAATACAAAGTAATTTAAGAGTAAAAAAATGACTCATGAAAAAATTGCATACATACCAACTTGTTTATACTTTTTCTTAAATGTATCTCTCCAATTGATAACCGTGAGTATTTCAGTACAGGACAAGTCCATAACATGGTCCCTTTCATTGCTTTCATCCTGGAAATCCCCGCTGACAAGAGATCTTGAACCATCTTTGCCTGAATTGTTTTTAAAATTAATTAGGTAAACTCACCAATACTATAACAACAAAATAAAGTATAAAAGGTACAGAACATGAATTACCTATGAAATAATTGTATGAAGCACCCTCTTTATAATGTCTTTTACCTTCTGTAACGTCAAAGACTGTACCTAATACAGCTAAATACAGACTTTTATGCGTTACCCCATCATATTGCGCAAGTTTAGTTGCGGTGAAGATCCCGGGTTTATCTTCGACGGGATTCAAAAAACTGTCATAGTAGAATTTCAGTTCCTCGCGATACAAGTATGCGCACGTAACTACTGCTACAGATATTAACAACTTCATGTTGCTTAATAGACCAACAACCATGATGAATAATATTTAAGAGACTTATGAGAATACTTGTGACTACTGTGAGATCATTGATACATTGAAATGAAATGCTTGATAATGCTATGTAATTGGAAATAACTATACCTACACAAAAACTTCGGCAAGTTTGTAATACGCGTTAGCACACAGGCTTGACACACATACCTTTTCTTTCTGAAAAACTGTAAATCGTCATCGAATTCTCCAAGCAACTTCAACAACAACAAAAAGTTTTTGAAGTTGAAAACGTCAATGTCAAGAAACTTCAGTTTTTATTTTGTCAATGTCAAAATTAGGGCGGAAAGTTAATTTTCTGTTTCTAGATTATACATTTCTCCCAATTTACTCTTCTCATAAACACGACCCCTTATTCTACTTCTTTCTATGATGTTCTGCAGTGTCTGCAGGTTATTTCTGATCTGGTTCAAGGCTCATTTGGTCTCTTAGCCCTGGGCACAATATAAAAAATGAAGATCTATAAAATTTTATTTAATCTGTAGATTTTGTTATTAAATAAAATGAGAGGGATTTTGGAGGTTAATAAGTTATGTAAAATAATATTGTAAATTAATTGAAATGAATGGAGATAAGTAGAAGCCATTTAAATTATGCCTACTTGTGAATAAACTTATTGAATTCCGAGTAATTTACTTAAAGTTGGAAAGAATCAACTGTATGAAAAAATATATAAATTAAAACATTAACATCATTGATAAAATTACATCATGTCTGGAAGACTAATTAATCAAATAAGGACAATCACGCAGTCTCCGCATAAAAGAAGAGTCGTTGTAACAGGCCTTGGAGTTGTCTCTCCCCTCGGCACTGGCACTGAGCTGGTATGGCAGAATATTTTGAAAGGTCAATGTGGTATAGTCGCTCTGCCAGGCAACGAGTATTCTAAATTACCATGTAGAATAGCTGGATTGATCCCTTCAGAGAAAGACGATGTAGTGGCTAAGGCACTGTCGAAATCCAACCTAAAATCCATGGCTCCTGCTACATGCCTTGCTCTTGTAGCGACAGCAGAAGCACTGGCAGATGCGAAATGGTCGCCAGCATCGGAACATGATAAAGAGGCAACAGGAGTAGCTATAGGTATGGGAATGATAGATTTAAAGGATGTATGCGACACAAATGATGCATTGAAAGTAGGATATAATAAAGTCAGTCCTTTCTTTGTACCAAGAATCTTACCAAACATGGCAGCGGGTCACATAAGCATTAAGTATGGTTTTAGAGGTCCAAACCATGCAGTATCTACTGCATGTGCCACAGGTGCACACTCTGTTGGTGATGCCTTTAGATTTATTAGAAATGGGGATGCAGATGTCATGGTGTGTGGAGGTGCAGAAGCTTGTATCAGCCCTCTTGCCATTGCAGGATTTAGTCGCCTAAGGGCACTGAGCACATCCTTTAATGATAACCCAACTAAAGCCTCTAGACCCTTTGACAAGAAAAGAGAAGGTTTTGTCATGGGTGAAGGTGCTGCTATTTTGGTTTTAGAAGAGTATCAGCATGCATTAGACAGAAATGCAAAAATATATGCAGAAATATTAGGATATGGCTTATCTGGAGATGCAAGTCATATAACTGCCCCAAGAGATGATGGGAGTGGGGCAGTGTTGTCAATGAAGCGTGCATTGAGAGATGGCTGCATTGACACAGATAAAATTACCTACATCAATGCTCATGCCACATCTACTCCTGTAGGAGATGGTATAGAAGCAACAGCCATAAAAACTCTATTTCAAGATCACAGTTCAAATATATTGGTTTCCTCAACAAAAGGAGCTCATGGGCATTTGCTAGGTGCCGCTGGTAATTTGGAAGCCATATTCACTATATTAGCTTGCCATCATGGAGTGATACCACCAACAATCAATTTAGAGGAACCTGTTGATGATTTGAATTATGTTGCTAATGAATCAAAACCTTGGAATGCAGACAGAAGAATTGCATTGAAAAATTCTTTTGGTTTTGGTGGAACAAATGCAACACTTTGTATTGGACAGATGTAACTTTTCAAATATTAATGTAGATAGATGATTATTTTTAATAAAAAAATGGGAAATAAATCCTGATGAAGAAATAGTACTTCCAAACTACAACTACAAGACTGGGATGAACTAAGTGTATAATTTTGGGTATAACATGTAAATAGAAATAAAACTTTTTATCACTGTATTATATAGTATATTTAAAACTGAGTTTACAAATGTTTTCCGACTTTAATAACAATGGCGAAACAGCCAAGGTAACTCCTGACCTTTGCTTTTCTAAGCTTTTTTGATAACGAGCAATAATTCATCATGTACCACATAATATTGAGTCACATAAAGCATTGAAATAAAATAATTTGATCAAAAAATGCTACTTTAAATATTTCATTACTAAGCTTTCTAACAATTTAAATAGTAAATATATTAAATGCTGGTTTTTATCCAGTCAATCAATTGTTTTATTGGAATCATTCAACAACATGCACTTGCAATTTTGTCTCAGCGCTAGGCACAATGTTACCAAGTAAGATTTTAACACCCATATGATTTTTCAATTGAAATTTATTAGCTATATTATATTCAGCAACCCGCCAACATCTTTACTCTAAACTATTGCATTATGGTTACATTATACATGATACGGATCTATTATAAAATGCCATATTATTATTTATAGAAATTAATTCAATTTAGGAAAATAATAAATTATACGACATCCACGTCTTGCTTCAATGTCAACTTCAAAAAAACACATGATATTCAATTTATATGGATTTCATCAAAAGAATCTACAAATTCCAAAATTGCTTCACATGAACATAACATATCAGTCTATTCAATATTTGCACTGATTTCTTACATATCATCAAGTACTACTGAAACAATGCTGAGTATTGAGTATTCATTTACACAATAATTTTACTGTAGTTGTTATGACAGTACATATAGGTAATATCTGAAGAACTTAACCTGGTATGCTATCATTCTATTAGGTATTCAGAAAACTGATCACATTACAAAAAGTTCGAGTATGAATTGGATTCCTGGTTATAAGAAATGTATTAAGTTTCATCTACTGACCATGGAAGCAGGTTATAGTATATTGTCATTTTCTAGTACAATGACTGGTTTACAAAGTGCAGTTGAATGAGGCGGCAGGCAGATGCCGTTAGGCGGGCTGCTTGTCTTTCTGCAGTAGCGGCGGCGCCTGCGGCGTGTTCACACAAAGCTGAGCGAATTTCTGCCGAAGGTTCTGTCGCAACTCCTGTCTTTTTTCTGTTATGTTCCTACGTGATTTAAATTCCATTACTTCCTCTATAGGAATATAACTGGTATCCTGTTCTTCGTCTGATGAACACGTATCCTAAAAATAATATTTTCGTAAGAAAAAAATATACATCCTGGGACTAAGCTTGATACTATTGAAATAGAAAACTTACCATTAACATTTCTTGTAGAGAAAGTGTAAAACCTGAGCACAAAGTCTTATCGTTCTTATCTAAACAGTCGCCCCTCTCGTGATTACAGAATCCTTCGGAACACGCCACCTCTGAGCCTTCAGGGGAACTCATGAGAGATGAAGAGCCCGACATAGTCTCACAGCAACCTCCATTGTTCCCGGATGAATAGCCACAGTCTTGGGAATGCTCGTTGGGCGACAGGTTACCGTTTTTAGTTCGTTTCTTGCCTGTTTTTTTGGGTGAGCGACGTTTGTTCGTAGTATCGTCCTGACACGACTGGCACCCGTCTCCACTGGCTTCGTAACACTGGTTATTGATATAATCGCGAGGTGAAAGCAGATCAGTCGGCGTGTCTCGTTCTTCTAACAGGCATTCCTCACATTGGCACTTTTCATCTGGTTCCTCTGAATCAGCCTCCTGTATAAAATAAAATTATTACATAAGTAAGACAAAATGAAATAAAATTGGGACACAACATGAAACTGCTGAAGTGGCATACTTTGCACTTGCTCTCAACGGCTTGTCGTTCCTTCTTCTTGCGTCGTTTGAGTTTCTTCTGTTCCTTCCTCTGTTGCCTGGTCTGTTCCTCTTGAGTGATTTCATCGTACAGTAGTTGCAGTTTTGACACACCGGTTTTATGTTCGACAGCAGTTTCAAACTTGCGGTAAAGTGCTTCCACTGCGACGGCTGCGAGCGTTTGACACGTGCCTTCTTCTTCGCGTAACCTCAGGGAGATGCGTTGCAGTCGCTCGTAAATACATATACCGAGACAGATAAGTACCTGCAAAACATTACTCATTAATATATTATGTTAGAATTGCGTAGCTAGTGATGCTTCAATCACAATTTGCAATATAACACACTTGTTGAATTTGGGAACATGGAAGTCTTATGTGAGGAATGTACTATAAAAATTGGAGTAAAACTGCGTTGACCAGCTTACCTCTTCTTGTGCAATCTCCAGTGTCTTAGCATGTCTCTCTCTATGGTTGCCGAGCAGTTCCGGTTCCGCCCTAGCGATGAGGTGCGCGATGTAGTCAGTCTTAGCTTGCAGGTGCAGGTGTTTGTCGAGCAGGCAACGTTTGATTCCACCGTACAGTGCGCCAACGTACCCCTTCTCCTTCTGTGGTTCTTTTTCTTCCACTAACAGTTGATAAGCCCTCAGTACCTGCATGCGGATAGATTAATATAAACATAAAATCGAGATAAGTGTGGGAAAGGCACGGACGAGGGATAGACGAGCGGAGTAGCAATAAAGCGCGTAGTTCCTTGATTCATCTGTCGTAGATTTTTGGTTTTACAAAAGATAGGCGGGTTCTAAAGACATGGGGGGCGTAGCCATGAACGTTCCTCGTTCCCGGAACTCGCCTTTTTGCAGTGCTACTTAGGAGATTTTTCCTTATGCGATCTCCGCTCGTCATTTTGCTCTCCATTGTCAAAAGCGATCCAATAATTAGAAAATACTATATTCTCTCGGTAAATAATTGTGTAATGCAAGAGCAGTTACTTAGCATACCTAGTGTTTACGAATTTAATCAAAAATCGAAACATGAAAATATGTCAATTGATTAGATAATGCTATCATAATATGATGTGATCGAATTGTGAGCTATAAAAGATGTTACCAATTGCACCAGGACCAACAGATAAGTACTCCCTAAAAGTGAAAACTAGTTTTGATTAAATACTTAATAGTTATATTTTTCTTAGTTCTATAGTTTCAAAAGAACTGAGAATAATTGATAAGTTTTATTTGCCTGTTAAGTTTATCAGCAAATGATAATATTTTGTTACATAAGTTATTTGCATGTTTATTTAATGTGCACTTACAATTTTTTAATTGATAAAATGCATAATTGTTCCGGCAAGATGCAAGCAATTTTTGGGTTGGCTAGGCGATCTCCTGGATGTAATGTATAGTTTCAATAATAATACATTATAATGGCGTTCTAGCCAATTTTCAGCCATTGCGGCCGGTCACAATAAGGAGATAAGCTAATTGCACAGGACAAATGATAGTGCAAAACCATTTGCGCAGACACTGGTGCACTCTCTATCCCGTCACTCTCATAGCTCGATGTGATGGAAGTCCGACACGACCAGAGAGAGATCAAACTTTAAGTTACATAGGGATCAATGGTCAAAAAGCCTACCTTAGTTTTACAATCAGCACAGAAGCGGTGTTTTCTTAAATAGTTATGGAGCGTATCGTGTAGCGTGTTGAAGTGTACGAGCGTGACGTGGTCGCGGGCGGAGGCTCGCATGGCGTCCCAGGCGGCGCGCCAGGCCGCGCGGCCGCCCCAGCCCCACGCCGCCCAGCCCCAGCCGCACGGCGCCGCCCCCGCCGCGCCGCCCGCCCCGCCCGCGCCCGCGCCCTGCCCGCCCCAGCCGCGGGCTGTGCCCGCCTCCAGCGAATGTAGCGTACATCGCTGGGACTTCTTCCATCGTGGCTGACTGAGAATTAGACACTCGATGCCCGAACTGAAATTAAAGCTTGAATTAAGCTCACAGGAAAAAAGAATAACTGACATGATGTTAAGCATTCTTGAAACCATTATAAGTAAACTGCATTATTTTTTTAACAACAATATCGCAAAAGAACTGCTGCGTTAGACCTTTTAACATCCAAATTATTTACCATGCAATAAAATGAGTAACATCAATGTAACCATCTTGTAAAATAGAATGTTTTTACAAAATATAAATTTTGGCAAGCATAAATAAAAAGCAACACATACCTGTGACCGTTTAATAATGTGGCTAGGGACTGTGGATGTATTATTTTGTCTTCTCTAATAGTCATAATCTCATCTGGTGTCAGCACCAATGGATCCAATGTGGGATGTCCTGATTTACATAGCTGATAAAAAAGGCGTTCCACACTGAAAAATAATAGAAAATGTTAAATATGCTAAATTAATAATTTAGGAAATGAAAACTAGGTTATACAAAATCTATCTGTTGTCTGCAGTTTTACCCACAACCCATAAGAATAATTTACGCATGAGGGTGAAAAGTCCCAATGTAAACGACATTGCTAGGGCTCTAAACTAAAATTTGAATCAGTTTTGTAGTTTTGGATTGAAAACTGCACAGCCTATGAGATGTCCTATCGCTACTTCTGGGTAACTGAATGCCATGGATGGTTTTCATGTCTACTCAAACTTAGATTGTAAGAAGTGACATAAATATGTAAAGGATAACCTCTAAAATTATTGAATTGTTTCTTTTTGTTATCTATCTATTGGATGTTCTATTAATAGATTTTTTAATTACACCAGTTCTATTCTATAGGCGGCTTCAAGTGCATTCTAGCTGCATAAAAGGCGTCAAACTGACTAAGTATTAATTGGAAAATCAGCTTCCTGTTTGCATAAATAGTAGAATGGAAAGTGGTCATGTTTTTTAATTGTAGTGCCATGCACATTGCTGTGATGTGCTAGCCATTATTTACTTTTTATACTCTCAAAAATTTTAAACCTATTTAAAATACAATTTAATACACAGATAATGTAGAGAAAGGACACATTTTATTGCAAGGAACAGGAAGAAGTTCCCCCAGTATGTAGATGGAACTGCACCAAACATCTAGTGCAGTTATATGTGATCCTATATATGACGAGACTCGGGTTATTCCCGTTCGGTAACACCCTTTCGTGAACACTGTTGACGATCGGGAACAAAAAGTTTTATTCGTTCACAGTGTTGACGAATGCTACTTATTATTTCGGGTAATTCCTAACACCTTTCGTTGACGAATGCTACTTATTATTTCGGGTAATTCCTAACACCTTTCGTTCCTTTCGTCAACACTGTTGATGATCGGGAAAAAAAAGTTTCGTTCGTTCACAGTGTCCATGAATGCTGGTTTGTATTTTTTTTGTTGTTTCAGCTTATGTCAGTTAGTATGAATATTTAACCGCACGTATGCCGCTTATTATAGAACAATAGAAAATCAATTGTGTCTAGCGTATGTCAAGTACCAGCATACAACGGGTTAAACAAGACAATGTTTCTGAGCAATTGAAATGGTGCAAGTCAGCTTAAGTTTATATTTAAAATTGATAAATTATGAAACTTTAACATTAAATGCACTGTGCTGTGTTTAATATTAAGTGCACAGGTTAAGATTTCTATAGGTTATGGTTATCTTGATAGTGAATTACTGTTTTCAGAGTTTGCACACTGACATTTTGTTATCAGATAGATACAGTACCTATAAGTTACTTATGCGTTTTTCAAATCAAATCAATTTCAAATCAGTAATAATGAAATTATGCACCAATCTTTGAATGACAGCTGCAGCATTCTCCCAATGTTAAGCTAGAACATGCAAGTAATAGGAGAATATGATAACTAACAACTCCAATTTCATATTCCATATCATAATACATACTATGGAGCTGTTAAACAAACTGGGCGTGATGTTTAATAAGTACTGTACCTTCTTCTACAGCCTACACAAGGAATGCTTTGATTTAGTACATTAAATATATCAGAAGCATCGACTCTGAGCGCTGCTTTCAGTTCGTCCGTCGTTAGGATTCTATATTTGCGCATGAATTCTTCGTACTCGCGACCTTTTACTTGTGGGTTGTCACAAATTAGACCCATTGTGTTTAAATCCATGATCATCTGGAAACAAAAACAAAATTCGTTAGATTTCAACAAAGGAATATAATCGCAAAATAAGGTCATCTGCAAGACGTCATTACATTGAATGAAATCAATGAACTTTTGATAAATTGTCACAGCCATAACTGCAATGTAAAATTCGGCTGATCATCAAAACATCGTACTCGGAAACATTGTTTACTTTTTACGGTAGGAGTGACCGATTCTTTTTCAATAATACTATCCATGAATAATCTACGCTTGTGGTAATGTCAAAGTGCATGAAACCACTTACTGTTAGATTTTCGTAGATAGTTAACGGCAATTGCCGTCTCTTTATCACAGGTTCTTTTTCGCTGTTGTATATATCAACTAATTTCGCCATTTTAATGATTAATCACATAAAATCGCAGATAAAATACACAAATATAACAAAATGACGGCCAACTTCTCTAGAAATACACGTCGTGCGTTGCGTCTGACACAGCACAACCACAGATAAATTGATAATTTTTAAGGGCTCTAGGTTAGTTTGTCAATTGTCAAACTGTCAACCATAACCATAGGCTATTATGTGGCCATAGAGTATAGTAAATAGATTGGGAATAGAGAACCCACTTCGATTTTTTTCTGCAACCTTCAAACGATTTTTGAAGCGCCATCTGGTATCGTCTGCCGAAACAAATTGTTTATGTGTGCGTACATCCCATTTCACACACATGTATACATCAGTATTGTCTACAGGTTATTCGTCATCTCGACAGACTAAACTCACCATTAAAGTGTCGAGTTGGTGAAACTCGAAATTTGTACATTTATCATGTCGTCAACTCGCCACTCAAGATTTTCATTCGTGTCCAGTTAGTGAAACTTAGATTTTATCACTTTTATGTTTTCGCCAACTGGATACATTGTGTCACAAACATCATCGGCCACTGAACGTCCATTTTGCAAACGTTTGAAACGCGAAAAGTTGATTCCCAAACTTGGCGAAAACATAAAAGTGATAAAATCTAAGTTTCACTAACTGGACACGAATTAAAATCTTGACGTGGCGAGTTGACGACATGATAAATGTACAAATTTTGAGTTTCACCAACTCGACACATTCGTGGTGAGTTTAGTGTGTCGAGATGACGAATAACCGTCTATAGATATTCTAGGGAATTTGTTCATACGTACGTACTTACAAAATATAGCCACAGAATGTAGAAAATAGTTATTTATTGAAATATGGAAATACAACACAGATTACTACAACTCAACAGAACAACGTTATGTAGGAACATTTAGAAAGTACTTAGTAGGCGACCTGGAATTAAATAAAAATCATATTTACTTATGTTTATGTTTATTGTAATAAATTTGTGCTGAAAGTTTAGTTTCATCATCCTCATCACGATATTGGATTTTACCTGATAAAATTCGATTAATTGAGCGGCACCAACTATATACCAAAATATTTATTGTAATGTTTTCAAAACATTTCTTAATTCTATCTTGTGGATATCGCAGGTGAAAGGATAATCCACAAATATGTCTAAAAACATTTTTATCTTTTCTTTTAATTTAGTTTTTGGCACATTCTTTTTCAAAATTTCTACTACAATATTTTGTATGTCTTTAAAACTTTTTCCGCCACTATATTGGGATACAACAGACAATGTTTTCCTTTTGTATATTCTTTTGCCCTTATATAACTATTTGATTTTAATTGACTGTCGCCAGTTAGTTCAGTTTTGCAGTGCCTGCATGATTTAGCAACTTTTTTAAAACATTTAGCCAGCACCCACCCACATACATAATTGGCCTGACCAGCATCAGCAGGCTCAGAATTTAAATTTATAAAAGGCACCTCAATTTCGTCATTTTCTTCTTGCTGAAATGGTAGAACCTCATTACTGGGAACATTAGAAGTGTTTTCTAAAAGTTTGTCTTCCAAAAAGAAACTCAATGTCTGAAGACAATCATTGTCATCATTTTCACAGTTAGCGTTAAGTGAATGGGGTGAGTTATAATTATTTAAAAGAAGTGATTTATAGGCACCTTCAAAGCTAATTGTGTTGGGTGCCGTATTCCTCACCCCAAAACTTCTAATGTTCCCAAAAATTTTCCAGTGGGTCCTGGTTAAAGTTTCTGGTCATCATTGTATCAAATAAATATTTTTGGGATAATATTTTCCACAACTGTTGCATGCCCTCAATAGTACGTATAAAATTTTTATTGAAGGTACCGAACTCGTTTCAATTAATCTTATTTTATTTTCCTTTTCTTTTTTAACTTTAATAAATTTTATTGATTTTAATACCTTTTTGGCATTTTCCCATAATTCATGATGAGGAGAATTGTTTCTAACACCACATTTATACATTTTTCCATGTATCATATTAAATGAGCTTGAATTTAAGGAATCAAATAAATTGTCCATCATTTTGGTAAATGTAATTACTTGGCGGCACTCATTAGATAAATCGCCCCTAGCAGATAAATGTTCTGCAGCTGTAGCAACACTGCGGCTAAAATTTGGGTTGCGTGTTTGACCTTCATTTTTTATTTTCTCCACATAAATATGTTCATCAGTTAGTTTCTGACATATTTTTAATTCACCATGTAATTTGTCCGCTTCATAAATTTTCTGGTAATATTCCCATTTTATCGTCTTTTCAACCTTTTCTTCGAAGTCGAAATATTTTAAGTCCTTCGTAAGTAAATTGTTTCTTACCCTTTCAATAAATGAGGGACATCAAATAATGGGATAATTTTAGATTTCCCTACTTCCATTACATCATGTCTCCATTCCTTATTTTCTTTTATGAATTTTATTCTACTATCTTCAATAATTTCATTCACTACACTGACATTTACTGTGCTTTGGTCGCACACTGTGCACAAAATATTAAGCCCTGTACCCTGAACATATTTAATGACTTTTATAGTCAAGGCTTTTAATTCTGCTTTGTTAACAGAATTTGTAAAAAGTATGCAACAGGCTGTTTAAATTTTTCTTTAATCCTTTGACCATGTAAACTAAAACATGGTCAGCAATTTTACTACGCCAAGCGAATCCCTTTAATTTATCCTTAGATCCGTCGTAATGGATCTGCGGCGATATTGACATCTCGTCAAAAATAAGACAGCAGAGGCGATCTTCTGGACTTAATTCCTTCACAGTCTTTCTCATTTTATGAATAAAACTTATTTAGCCCGACTCTATTTCAATTTTCGCAAGAAGCCTTTTTAATGATTTTATAGAGGGCAATGTAAAGTATTTATATAAAAGAGTATAACTCTTGGGACTCTTTTTGTACATGGAGAGAGACAAAACTTTTCCTTTAAAGTAAACCTCCGCCCACGAGCTCTCTTGTGAGTTTGGGTGTACTGCATGTTTGTGAATATTTTTGCTGCAGTTGTCATATTTCTCGTTATTTTTTAAACAATTTGTATTGCTAATTTTATCAACGCTGGCTAATCTTTCTTTCAAACTACTACTCCGTTTACGTAACCGAATAATTTCGGTTTTTAAATTCTTCATTTGGAATCTTGAAATCTTTAATTCATTCTCCAGCGATGAAGTTGATTTCAGTTTTTCTGCAAAAAAACTTTTACTTTACTACTTTCCACACCCAGATAAAAGTAGCCTATGTATAAACATTTTTGGATATCTTATGGTATAAACTACATTGGCACTTACTTTTGTCTCCTTTAAGTTTCCGTCTTTGTTGTATACCATGTTTACTGCAATAATTATGTTCTGCTGCTATAACACACGCATTGGGAGGTGCAGCTGAAAATAAAATAATAATAATTCACCATTGTCATTGTAAACATCAAAATTACTAGTGTGAGTTACATGAGGATTATTAACCTAAATTGTCATTACAATAAATCAAGTTGAAGTGTGTTTGTAATGACTACACAACAGTTACATATTACTTAATGCAGTAATTAATTATGGTAGCTAGTTAAACATAATTTGAGAATGTAGGTAGCCAAGCGTTTACATACCAGTGATTATTTGCTTTGATGTAGAAGGCAGATCCCATATATTATGTTCAGGCATAGGAAGTTCAGTTGGTATATGTGGAGTTGCAGGAGGCATATGAGCATCTTGTGATGGAGCACCTGGAAATAGTAAAAACAAGTCTAAGATCCCACTAAACAACAACCTTCACCGAGTTGGTTAAGGGGTGAATGAACAGTATTTTATATCCAATTAAATATTACTATACTGCAAACAGGTGGCCTTAAAGGTATCTATGAAAAAATGAAATTTAAAAGCGTCGCCCCACCCAGAATACAAAGGGGCGGGATTCTCCATCGCGATTAGCTCCGGTACCCGCCTGGGGTATTATTACTCTATTTCGTAGTCGCATTAAATTATATTAGGAGCAATGTTTTAAAACTTAAGAAAAAGAAAAGTTAAGAGGTGAAAGAGAGAAGGTGACTGCAGAGTACATATTTTAAAGTAATAAGATATATATTTTATCAGACACTGAAGAGAAGGTAAAGGGAAAGGGAAGGTTAGTTGGGAAGTTGGGACCGTTAGTTGGAAAGGGTTAGCCGAGGTGTTATGACTATATTTTCTGATGGTACCTCATGTTTACCAATTGGCACAGGGTCGTCTAGTTCTTACTGACTTCTTTAAGCGTTCATGCCTTCCCCCATCACGTCAAGGTGGCCCCATGGGGATTATTATTATAAAAAATGCAGTATTTAATTATGGCAGCTAGTTAAACATAATTTGAGAATGTAGGTAGCCAAGCATTTACGTACCAGTGACTATTTGCTTTGATGTAGAAGGCAGATTCCATATATTATGTTCAGGCATAGGAAGTTCAGTTGGTATATGTGGAGTTGCAGGAGGCATATGAGCATCTTGTGATGGAGCACCTGGAAATAGTAAAAACAAGTCTAAGATCCCACTAAACAACAACCTTCACCGAGTTGGTTAAGGGGTGAATGAACTGCATTTTATATCCAATTAAATATTAATATACTGCAAACAGGTGGCCTAAAAGATTTCAGTTCAGTTTAATTGTGAATAATTAAGAATTTTGTTTTCTTAATGGCAATTTTAACTCAGTAGGTGGCATTGCGATCTAGTTCAAGAATAAAGATCTAAATCTTACCCTGAAGATGGAGAGTAGGAACAGCTATGTTATTTAAACGGTTGTTGCGATTCTTAAACTTGTCTGCAAAATGTATGTCACAGATGACTCGCTTTCTGTAAAATTTGATATCATCTGCAGTCTCCAGTTTTCCACCAACTATATTAACCCAGGCTTTGAATAACTCAGGATTCTTTTCTGGGTGTGGAAATTGATGTTGTGTCACACCTGAAAAATAAATTACAAAAATATGAAGTTTGTATGCTGATATTGTATAGTGTATGTATGAATGAATACCTATTACCTATGTATGTGTGCGCGTGTCTATCTATGTATGTCTATCTTATTAAATCATGTATCATTTCATATGGGATTCAGTAATAAATGGTTACTCGTAAGGAACTGTGTTTCTCTAAACGCCCAACCTTATAATTGACTGAGTTGGTATCTCCCGTGATGACAAGTTTATCCGGATGACTAGGAGCTTTCAGGAGCACGATTCTGGGGCCCGATTCTGTTAAGTTAATAATGTCAAAATTGAATAGAAATTGCATCGCAACAGCTTTTTTAACCATATCGGGCATTCTGTTACTAATATAAGACCAATCGTATTCCAACGACATTCGATTGGTTTGCGATTGGTCTGCCATTTTGGTCTATATTACCATAATATTCTTAGTCTATATTGCCATATTGCAATCGTAAATCATTTGCAGACAAAATGATTCATTATTGAATGACAGAAAGGATAAAACGTTTATTTCAAAGAAAAATTGCGCAGAATCCTGCCCTGCTAATTTTACTTTAGCGACATGCGATTCACATCCGACTGAGATCCAATCACGACTCAATTACGATTGAAGCGTATGTGGCATTCCACTATTTTTCTTTTAAATAAACGTGTTTATCCTTTTCTGTGATTCAATAATGAATCATATTGTCTGCAAACGATTTACGATTGCAATATGGCAATATCATCATCCTCCGAGCCTTTTCCCAACTATGTTGGGGTCGGCTTCCAGTCTAACCGATTCGAATTATTCCCAACTAGCGACCCGCCCGGCTTCGCACGGGTAACAGTATTTCTCCATTATTTAATAGATGTTATTATACATAAAACCTTCTCATGAGTTACTCTATCTATTAAAAAACCGCATCAAAATCCGTTGCGTAGTTTTAAAGATTTGAGCGTTCATAGGGACATACAACATGACACATGACAGAAAAAGCGACTTTGTTTTATACTATGTAGTAATAGTCCCTCTAGCTGTCCTCGGGGTGATAGCGGAATTGTCTTCCAGTTATCACCGGGTGACAATTGTGCCGACTGTTCCTTTGAAAACTGACTAGAGGGACAAATGGGAAGTCTATTTCTCAGTTGTCACCGGGGTGACATTTGCTACGGTTCCTTCTTCCTTCCAAAGAAAAAAATGTAATTACCATAGATTTCAGGTTTTTATTTATTATGCTACATAGAATCTTCCAAAGAAAAAAATGTAATTATCATAGATTTCAGGTTTTATTTCTTATAACAAACAACATTGTGTTTCCTTTAATAGGTACATCACATATTATTAATTTCTATTAACACCAATCGTTTTCTTAATTTTATTTAATTTAACAAGATTACAAACTGTGTTACAAATAAGCATGCGACTAATAAGCACTTTTAACTTAACCATTAGTGATTATCTGTGATTAGTATTAATTAAAGTTATCTGTGATTGTGCCTATTATAGGAAACATAATGTTGTTTTGTTTTTATAGTAGTATTAACTACTATAAAAATCGATTTTTGTAAGCCTGTTGACATTGTGTTAGTTAAAATAATAATATATATATTTTTTATGTGATTCTATGTAACATAATAAATAAAAACCTGAAATCTATGGTAATTACATTTTTTTCTTAGGAAGGAAGAAGGAACCATGTCACCCTGACAACTGAGAAATAGACTTCCATTTGTCCCCTAGTCAGTTTTCAAAGGAACAGTCGGCACAAATTGTCACCCCGTGATAACTGGAAGACACCGGCTGTCACCCCGAGGACAGCTAGAGGGGAATAATTCCCGGATTCAGCTGAGTACCAGTGCTGTACAAGGAGCGACTGCCTATCTGACCTCCTCAACCCAGCTACCCGGCAACCCGATACCCCTTGGTTAGACTGGTGTCAGACTTACTGGCTTCTGACTACCCGTAACGACTGCCAAGGATGTTAAATGATAGCCGGGACCTACAGTTTAACGTGCCATCCGAAACACAGTCATTGGTTTCTAAGATATACTTAGAAAGTACATACAAACTTAGAAAAGTTGCATGGGTACTTGCCTGACCTGGAATCGAACCCACGCCCTCATACTTGTGAGGTTGGCTCTTTACCCACTAGGCCACCACGACTTTGAGGCAATATGGCAATATAGACTAAGAATAATATGGTAATATGTACCTATAAACCAAAACGGCAGACCAATAGCAACCAATCGAATGTCGTTGGAATACGATTGGTCTTATAAATATTAGTAGCAGAATGCCCGAAATGGTTAAAACTGATATTGCGATTTAATTTCTATTCAATTTTGATATTAATAACTTAATGATACTATTAACAGAATCGGGCCCTAGGTACTATGAACTTGATAAAGAAAGCACTTACCCGGGTTGTGTGAACATCCCAATTCGCACCGCCTCGGCATGATTATATGCACTCAAACAAGCGTCTCTAATCGCTAATAACACAATAACAGTGTCTATTTCACAAATATCACAAAAGGCGTCTTTATCGCAAATAATACTAAACACTAATGGCGTCTTTTCGCAAGTTATGTGAAACAATGAAACAGAGGAGCACAGCTCAACTCACTCACTAATTCACCGAAAACACAGCGGATGAGTAAAACTCAAATCAACGCAAGTCAACAGCAGAAAACACTTAAATGGACGAAAACTTAACACACAAATTGTATGTACTGTACTCGCCATTAAAATTCAAATTCTAACTTCAGCATTGGCAGTTGGCACGGTTTATTGCCAACCAAAAAAATAATTATAGAAAAATAATTTATGTATATAAAATAGTGTACAGATTTAATAAAAATAATTGATAGATTTCCTACGTAATACTAATATATAAAATAATTTTTAGATTTCAATAATTTTAGTGATATTTTATGGAAGTTAATTTTTGATTAAAGAGCCATCTATTATCACTTGAAGATATTAAATACTTTAGGAAGAGGATTGCAGATGGCGCTTTTCTAAATTTTTTACCGAAATCTAGTCAAGTACGGCAGTGACCAGCCCCTGTATGTGGCATTGCCATGCTTAGCGATTTTATTTTTCTAAACTAATAAACGAATTTCGTTTTTTTAACTCACTTTTAAATTAAAAATTCTGATCAAGGCTGTTTAAATATTCTTCTTTAAGTAGATACTGACTTAAATGGAGTCTAGATTGAAATAGTAGTAGCGTTGGTCCGTCTTGAATTTTTTGAAGATCTTGTCCACTTTGAATTTTTTGAAGATCCTTTTCCATTAAACGTTCAACTGTTTAATGGAAAAGGATCTTCAGGAAAAGGATCTAAGTATACATTTTATATGTGAATAAAAGTGAGAGATGTTCATAATTTTGTATATTCCTTACAAATACGAATATGTTACTCTGTTACGCGCATGCAGTAACTATGGAATAGCTTTTGACGAAAATTATCAAGACTAGGTAGGTATAGCTTATGTATTTATCCTCAGATTAACAAATAAGGTAACAAATAGGCTACTCTACGCCTAGTCCCTTGGAATGCGGAGAACACTGCGGGCGTGAGCTGTTTAAATTACAAATAAGCGTCGACTCCAAACTGACACATCTTTCCTTTAATAGAAAATGCATCACATTAATCGGTAAGCGGTGTTTAAGTAAGTTTCTGCCAATGTGAGCCACTGTGTGTGACTCACGAGTGTAAGGTATATACATACTGTAACATAAGGTGTCGCCCTGAAGCACAGTACAGCCCTCTTGGTACTGCCACACTGCCACAGAAAAGCATCAGAAAAGATTTATATTCTGTCTTGTCACTTTTCTGTCAATGTCTCTTTCTGACTGTGTAAAAAAAAATATTCTGAGTTCTGACAGATTTGACAGACAAATTGTAAATTTGTCAGTACCTATGGTTTATTTGCAAATTATTTGTTTATTTGCAATTATTATAAACATATTCTTATCCGTAAAAGCTTGCAGTAAAAGCCACTGTATTATTTTGTAAAGGGTAACAGTTGTTCTCACAATGTCTAAAATATTTACTCCTACTAATCAAATACGTTTAACGAATGTCGCTATAGTAAGGTTAAAGAAAGGTGGTAAGAGATTTGAAATAGCTTGTTACAGGAATAAGGTTGTATCGTGGCGCAACAAATTGTGAGTCAGTGATATAAATATTATAGAAGCGTCTATAGTAAATGCTTCTGATACTAATTAATACTTATTGTTTGTTTTAGAGAAAAAGACATTGATGAAGTTCTGCAAACGCACACTGTCTTCACAAATGTCTCAAAGGGACAGGTTGCTAAAAAAGAGGATTTGGTGAAAATATTTGGTAAAGAAGATCAAACAGAAATATGTAAAGAGATCTTAGAGAAGGGTGAATTGCAAGTCTCTGATAAAGAAAGGCATTCCCAAATTGATTCTTTATTCAAAGATATTGCAACAACAGTGGCCGACAAGTGTGTTAATCCAGAAACAAAGAGGCCCTATCCAGTGTCAATCATTGAAAAAGCCATGAAGGATATCCATTTCTCTGTAAATGTCAACAAAAGTGCTAAACAACAGTCACTTGATGTTATACAGCTATTGAAGAAAGAGATTCCACTTGAGCGAGCTCAAATGAGAGTAAGAATTTTACTAACAGGTAAGGATGCAAGGAAGACTAAGGACAAAGTTGTAAAACTAGCTATGAGTGTTGAAGAAGAGAACTGGGACTCTGGCACTGCTAATATAATATGTTTGATTGACCCTGGCAACTTCAGAGTCTTGGATGAAATGGTCAGAACAGAAACAAAAGGCACTGGACAGTTTGAACTGCTTAATTTGAAAGAAACAGTTGAAGGAGAACAAGCTTTGTAAAATTGTGGAGTAATATTGTTATTTTTGTTTAAATTCTGTTGAAATAAGCAATGTATGAACGGATAGCGTGGTTGTTTTTGTAGTTGAAAGTCGAGATATCAAATGTTTTAAATGTCATTGATGTCTCCTAAGGTCTCTTGTATGCTATGTAGGTATAGATCTAGTTATGAACTATAATCTTTTACATAAGTACCTACTGATTAATAATTTGTATGTTTGTATCTTCATAAATAATATTTATATGTGTTTGGTTAATAAAATATTTTAAAATTAATATATTTTTTTCATTTTAAAACTAGCTTCTGTTTCACCGCTTCCTGAGGGATGTTCCTTCACTTGGATAAAAGTAGCTTTCCTCAAAGCTTTCCTTGTTTTGTGCCTAAGTGGATAAATTATATTTGGATGGATAAATGGATATACAAGGAGAAGAAATAGGTATTAGAATAGGCAAGATTCTAGGAGATGTTTCTGTAGTGGGACCATTGCATGGTTTTAAGATTCCTTGGAAACAAAATAAATAATATTGTACAACTTCTTAAACAAGAAGAATTATAGTTCTTCTAATAGCCTTATTTTTTATATTGGATGAAAAATGCCGACTGGTGTGCCGTGAATTTGATCTTAAGGCGTTATTCCACTTCACTAAATTCAGACGCCCTCAATGTCTCAATAGTTAATAATAGTCAAATTGCATTCATTAATTTAAAATTCTCTTAACAGAATCTTAAATCGGAAGAATTCAGCTAAGTGGAATAATGTTCAGGTTTAAGAAAGACGTTTAGAACTCACCTAAAAATAAACCTTTTTCAATTAATTATCGAGTTAGTATTAAAATATCGACATCGATTTTCAATTTTAGCGCCAAACACTAGCGACGAGCTCGGAGTGTGTTGCCAGTTCGATTTGATAACTGCATAAAATTAAACAGATATTAGATGTACAAAACATTATCTGAATCCGTTATCATCCACAATATCGTCAAATACTTAAAACGACTAGACGTCACCGGTTTTCTTTCGTGTATTTTAAGTAAGTTTTTTCTGCCAGGGCACAAAAACCGGTATCGAATCGAATCGTATAACGGAACGTTGAAGTGAATGTACCATCCAAATGACAAATTAAAAAGTTTTTATTTTTCTTATATTGGTACGAGATTTTATTGATTGTTTTCTTTCATAAGATTTTCGGCCAGACGGCGACTGAAATTGCAAGTTACTGTGATATATTTATTTTCAATAATTAACTATTCTTATCAACCAATTAAATGAGCAGGGATATCGAGTTATGTCTATAAGTAATGGAAGGTACAGAACTGGGTGGCGACCAGCAATTTTGTTTGAGATGGAACAATTTTCAAGCGAATATAACTTCTCAATTCGAGGCATTGCGCGATGATGAGGACTTCGTGGATGTCACCCTGGCATGCGAGGGGCACCGGCTGGAGGCACATAAAGTGGTTCTTTCGGCATGTAGTCCATATTTCAAGGAATTATTTAAAGTAAGTCCATCTTTCACTCCCCACACTTTGATGTGTCACCATTACAATGACTCTAGTGAAAGTTGTTATGTATAAAACACTTGATCTACTTACAAATGCCATGTCTCGCGTTCCGGTTAAGTACTCGTGATTTCATTTATTTGTACCTACTTTAAAATTCTGTTTCACAATTTCTAATTAACTCATTACCATTGGGGCTATAGATTACATTTGTCATGGAAGCATATAATGAATTCTTTATACACATAATGTGACCATTACGGTTCATGCTAATGAATATGTTTGCCTAATTTTTAATATATTTAAAATGGTTTTGTAACACACAGTTTTATCTGGGGTCATTGGTACTGAAATCTTTATGAGAAAAAAAGATGACCTGCCAAATGAATGATGAAAGTTGCTCAGCTATACATTACTGTGCATGAATACCAATATGTATGCAATCTCTACATTATGTTTTTATTAAAAGTTATTTTCTATTCAATTAATAGATCAATAATTTGGTTCAGTACAAATTGAAAGATGTCATCATAATTATAAACTACACCTTTCTCTGCTGATTCAATGTTATTAGAATGTGCACAATGTTGTCACTCTGAATGATGTTTTAATCATGATTTTATTAATTTGCTGTGGTGTTGGTTGTGGTTAACTATCTACTCCATTTTGCTACACCATAACTCAGATGCCAGTATATTGTGGTCTTGTGGTTTTTATGATAACTGTATCTTATCCAAATATGAAGTGACACCTTCATTATAACAATGGCTGTTGCCTTCTAAATTTCCCTTTATGGTGACTTGAACACTAACCTTATTTTTATAAACCTACATACCCATACTTATGTAGCTATAGTGTTGAGGTAAAATATCATTATCAAGTATCATTTAGTCATCAATAATATTTATGTTCAATGAACGCTGGAAATAGATGCTTCTTCTTAAGAAAGATCCCCTTTCAAATGGAAGGGTGAATTGTCATCAAGTGTTTCATCCATCTATAAATAACACTTTGAAACATTCAAATTTCTAGGTTAACACTTAGGATTATACATGTAGATATTCTCTATAAACATTTTTTCCTATCACATTTTATCAATCTATTTACATCTTATCTTGTTACTAACAATGCATGAGCTAATTTAATCAAGCACCATTATTAAACAAAGATAGTAAGCAACTATCTATAACGTATCCTCTCAGCACAACATAAGAATAGACACTCTAGTTACTTGTATGTTAACCTTTTGATTCCAAAGTTCACACATTATCCCCTTGTTCATAAAAACTTGACATTCATAAACATTTGATAAACATTACCTTTCATTGTCATTCTCTTTTCAATAGACAGAGACAGCAATATTCTTATAGTGTTAGCTGTTCAACTATCTCAATTTTGTGAACAATGGATTTATTTATATTTTTTCGATAAATTTAGGTATAATAAAATTATTATGTATGGTCAACATAGTTTATTTTTATTCCAAGTTGAATGACAAATAACTATAGTTTTTTTTTTTTTTCTGGTGGAAGATTTAATGTGATTGTGTAAAAGAAGTTGCTGTAATGAGTATTTTATCAAGTTAGAATGATTAATTAAAAACAGTTACATAATTGTGTTATTTATGACGACGACGGCGTTTATTGTTGATTGTTATTGTTGATTAAAGCCACATTGTTACTTTCAGAACAATCCATGTCCTCACCCTATAATATTCATGCGCGATTGCGAGGTATCGCACGTGCGCGCGCTGCTACAGTTTATGTACGTGGGACAGGTGAACATAGCCCAGGCGCAGCTCAGCGCCTTCTTGCGTACTGCCGACGCGCTGCAGATCAGAGGCCTCACAGACTGTTCACAACACAACGACAAAGTAATCACTTACATTACATTCGCATTTCTAAATAGTTATTGCAACCCCCATATTAAATGCTGTTGTTACATTCATCTGTTACAGAAAGTGAATCGAAAATCACCTCCTTCCCAACTACGTAATTTGCTCAGCGCCAAGCCGTCACACTCTACCTCCTCCTCCAAAGCCGCAAACCAAAATGTCGAGACGACCTCTGTTGAAGACCAAGAACAAAACACAAGTCGTCGTTCCACAAGAAATTCTCCCGATGTTGCCAGAAACAATCTCAATGAAGAAGCTCCTTTTCAAACTTCTAGTCAAATGAGGCCTAATAATGATGACTATAGAGAAATTCCCAATTACCCAGCTCTAAGGGTGAAAACTGATCTCGAAGCAACTGACGTGAAAAATGAAGAGAGTGATATTCTCATGGACCCCGGGGACCCTGAAAGAACAGACAAATGTCAAGAATTTACCGCATCCGATCTTTTGGAACCAAAAATGGAAGTCATGGAACAAGAAGCTAGCGACGAGGAGCGATCTAGCTTTCCGCAGATATACTACAACGAGAACAACGCGCTCGCTAATCCATTTGCTGCATTGCAAGGTTTGCACTTCATATTTGATTGCTGTATTCACTGTAGACCGATTGGAATGCAGGAAATAATGTTTGAATTATTTTCGCAGGTAATATGGATCTGATGGCCGGGATGAACACGGAGCTGCGAGACGAGAATGCGGAAGGTAAATATAATCATTTTATGTTCACTATCACGTCATTATCACACGCACACGTCGACTCGGACAGCCGCGCCCCCGGCGAACCTCTTTTTAGCTTATTTGTCGAAAATATTGATTCGGACGTAGTAGAGAGCGCGCGCGATCTCGTAGTGGAGTCAGGTGGCTAGGCGCGCGGGTGTCGGCCGACCCGCACCGCTCCGACCGCCGCCGTCGCCGCCGCCGCCGGCAACCCACGTGGCGGTACTGTTATCTTATTCAAATGCTGTCACCTTCAACCGAAGCCTCCAGTTGCCAGGCCTAAACGAGTTGACATTCAATCTAACGATTCATTATAATCCTCTCATCTTGCTACCTCAGGTGTATGATCTTCGATTATTGCACGGCATAAAAATAGAAAAGTTTGGTTCAAATGAAGGACAGGTCCATTTAGTACGATTGTAAAAGAATTGGTCTCGGTGTTGGGGTAGTGGCAATGGCATTTGAATAGGGTAACGGGTGGCGCGGCGGTGCGGCGGCGTGGCGGCGCGGAGAGCGGCAGTGCGAACGTGGTGTTGTTGGCAGCGGGCGCCGGCGCGGCCGGGGGCGCGGGCGGCGGGGTGCAGTGCGCAGTGTGCGGCCGCCGGTACAGCAACGCGTCCAACCTGCGCCAGCACGTGCGCCTGATCCACGAGGCCAAGCCGGTGGCGTGCGCCACGTGCGGCCGCTCCTTCAAGACGCCGCTGTACCTGCGCCGCCACACGCTGGCCCAGCACCCGCCCGCGCGCCTGTGTACCAAGCCGCCGCCGCCGCTGCCCGCGCTGCGGCCCGCCCAGCGCTTCCCGCAGTAGTCGCCCGTGCCGCCACCGCCGCCGAGACGCCACGCTGCCGACGATAACTCCTACACACGTTTATCTGTGGGATGCTTATCGCGAGCTACTCGTCGTGTTCTTTTCCTACGATACGAAACATTATAGCATTTCACTGCTATGTTATACTAGAATAGCAAAGGTAGCGTTGTGTCTCTTCGTACGGCCAAGTCGAGAAGATGTGGCTTATAAAGTCGTAACGAAGACTGTCAATAGATATATCTAGTCTGTGATCGGAGTGTCGCCGGGGGCCTATTTGCCGTCACACCTCTCCGCTTATTGTGTGCCTTTCTATAATATACCGAGTGCCAGATATATGTCGCATTAACGAGTTTCTGTTGGTGGTGTTTTCTCTATAAATAGTCTAACATAGCACTAGTAGGAATGTTGATCATGTTATAACCGTTCAGAATATTAACGATTATTTTGTACAGTTGTATCCTTTACGTCATCCGAGAAGTAAGGGGAATTTTGTTAATAATATACCTATAGGAAAGCCACAGTTTAGTCATAGAGTCGTTCGACCATTGAGTCATGGGGATAAGGGTTCTAGTTAAGTGACTAATTGAAGCTCGTTAAGGGGACACATACAGTACCTTCCTTTCTGACAATAGACTGATTGTTAAAGCATTTGTTGCAACCGGTGCTGATTTTACATAACATAACATAGGTTATTTACTGGTTACATAATTATTATACATACAGACATTATACACGTTATCCACATTTGGGCGACACTTTCTGTCTGAGATAGAAATAAATAAATAATAGGTGTATTTTCATAATAGAGTATAATTTTTTTGTACCGCAGATGACGGAAAGTGTCGGCCATGTCCGTTTTATTTGTCGAACACGCGGACTCATGCATACGTCGCCGTGTCCATAAGCCCGCGCTAAACAACAATAGTGATATTTTTATACACAATAGTTTTATCTTTACACAATGTTATTGTTGAGTGATTGGACGGCTCCCGGTAAATAGTTTGTACAAAATCTCAGATATAATGAATAGTAAGTCTTCAAAAATCGTATATTAAAATAAAACATTACAATAATATATTAGTCTAGGGTGGAACACCACGATTATGTTGCCATACGCCATCTTGTGCATTGTTACATGCTCTTCACATACACGATAATCAGATGAGTTTCTATAGATCAGTGGCTTTGATCTACATATTTTATTACACAATTATAAATATATAAATATCATGGTTAATGAATATAACCGAATTCGCACTGAATTCGCTTGCTGAAGGGTGCCGATAGATTATACATAGATCAAGATTATTAGTTGACTGATGAAATGCTGTTTAGAGTTTATCCTCGCAATAGTTAAACTATTTACATAAATTTAATTTTACTCATTTAGAGTATTACAAATACAATTTCAATGTAATAGATTCTCACGCAATAGCCATTCGAAATAATTAGAATCTGATTATAGATATTCTAATTGTGTATCTATCATTTGTACATATCAAATGACACCATACAATCTGTGGGTTCCTAATGGCTACGGTGCCCTGAATATTTGATGTGCGAGCGGGAACAGTCAATACACCTGAATATTGAGAATAAAGAACAGTTACAACGCTCAAACATTTGGCTTCATAAATAAGTTAGAATATGTTGGTTTACTATAAATCGTTTACTAGATAATGTTGACGACAACTTGCCATAAAGCCCACTAGCCCAGTGTCGTAGTGAGCACTGCATCAACATTACTACAAACTAGAACATAAGACGAGGGGATTTTTTATTACTTATATTTTTATATAACTTTAAATTTTGATCGGTTATTTCTTTAATGTTTTTTTGTAGATGTATAAAATGATTGCCATGAAAAAAGCACATCTAGTCATTTTGTAATAAAAGCATTTAGAGGGGACACTTATAAAGGTATGATTAGGGTTGTGAGTAACAATATTAGTTTGTCTTTTGAAAATTTAATTGTAAACTTATTGGAATAATGTGTGATCTCAAGTGACTTTATTTCCATGATCTCCAAATTTTTATTTTGCATTTATTTTTAACAGTGTTTTAATATTTAAACTATTACGGAAGAAAGTTAATTGCAATAATAATTACTCTAAAATAATCGCTTATACGTATTAGTAATAGTAATTTTAAAAAGCACTTTTCTTAAATAATAATTTTAATCCCAATTACTAAGTTAAGGCGCAGCTTTTATTATTGACATATTTAAATGAAAAATATAATGTATAAAAAAATGAATCTCTTCACACTGCTGAATTTAAATAGAAATTATATAAAACTAGAAATTTTATCATTATGATAGTAATGTTTATTGATGTCATTAAATACGGAATGATTAGTTTTTTAATTCCCTGCACTAATCACATAGCAATCGCTGGCGATTCATTGAATCAGCTTCAGGCTATGATGAAACATAATTCCGCTTTAAACCCATGGTCAATCAATTGTTCTTTGTCTAGTTAACTTGTTTTCCACAATCCGTTATTTTAATGTTACAAACCTAGTATTTCAAGCAATTACTGACTGCTAATTTGTCTATCTTTAATGTGAAAATTAATAAAATGTAATTACTTACGTTCATCTGCACATTCGCTTTGTGCAGATTATTAAACTTGTGTACATACATCAATGTATTTTTTACTAAATATCAAAAAATAAAGTATTGCGAAGAAATTGTGATTTTTAGTTACCGTGGCCGAGTCGATCTGGTTTACCTTGACATTTCATTGAACCTTGCAATATTTTTTATGAATTTCTTATTTACATAATTTCATAGCCGCTGATCAGTGATAATGATCAACTGCAAAATAATCCATAAAATTTATAACTTGACAAATTAGTATGTGACACTTCCATGTTCCGCGGGGAACGGGGGACGTAGGCTGCGGGGGTAAAGCATGGAGGAAATATTGTTACTTGACGGGAGGGTCCGTCATTGCCATCGCTGTTGACGGTAACGTCCCCGCCAACCTTGGTACCAGGGGAGTGTCATATAATAATTTGACAGGCTAAAATTTTGCCCCTTTTTTACCTTGGGGAGATTTCCCTCTCTATAATACTTGTGGTATGTGACGTAGCTGTAGGGAGATGGGACGGCAGACGCAATCGTCCGGTCCCCGACGCCGTCTGGCTGGAGCAGCACCGACGCGCCCTGCCCTTCGTCATCAAGCGCGAGAATGAGCGGGGAGGCGCCGCTGCACCACGACTTGTAAGTTCAACCATATTGTAACATTATAATTTTTATGACAAGAGTGTACATGGGGCCTTCAATGGCTTCTGAAAGCGGGTCGGTTATTTTCCAAGATTTCATCGCAAGAAGTAAAGGGGTTTCTTCAAGTTCTTAAGTACTCGTCGTGCTCTTCAAAGATCCAATCCCCAGGACGAATGTATAATGACGAGTGTGCTAATCTGCTTTTATAAAGTTTCAGAGATGGTAAATGATTTATCATCATCTTGATGAAGTTCCTCCGTAATTAATTAATCACGTTAATAATGACGCTGATCTTTTGTCTCTAGAAACCGTGTACTCGTATGATTTGTAAGCTGCTTCACTATATGGTTTAGCAAAAGTTTTAGGAACTTAAAATGTAGAATAATTATAGTGTATATTTTCTTCTAGATAAAACTGGGAGAAGGAGTGGAGATACGAGAGGAACTTCTCCGCGGCGTGAAATGGGGCGACTATAGGAAGGTGACGCGCGGTCTGGCCGCGGCGCTGTTCTCGCCCATCGAGCTGGCCACGTGCTCCGTGACGGGGCAGCGCTGGTCGCGCGCGGGCCAGGAGTCGCGCCCCACCAAGCCGCCGCTCGACCGCCGCAGAGTGCACGCGCTCATCTCCTACGTCAGCAGGCACTTCCCCGACGTCGAGGTCAGCAGGATCAAGCAGGTGCTAGCCTACAAGTGCAAGGAGAACTGCGCCGCGCTCAGGATGAGGACCGCCAGGTGAACTAACATTTGTGACTCCATTTGTCATCTGCGTAGGTGCCAATAAGGATATTCTCGTAATAAACTTTCCAGGGGAAAGAAAGTAAATTCAGCGCTTTTGTATACCAGCCGAATAAAAAAATTACAAGCCAATTTAGGCTCGATAAAACAACGCGGCAATGCCTTACAATTTACATAAAGTTTTTTATCTGTAGTTTCTTTTATCTGACCCCGTGATACGCTCGACAATGATCAGTTAAAAGAAGTCTTCGCACAATATCAAATAATAACACATTTGGCATATTTGCTTGTACACTGTAATCAAAATAAGATGATAATAAATAAACATGAGAACCTTTTGAACTCGTCACTAGCATGTGTTCTGGACCAGTTCTGCGCAAATAAATAGTCTAAACGGCAATAGGTATTTGACCTGAGACAGAGTGTAGGTACCTACAGACACGATAAGTACTCTTTAATTTTTATTAATCTTGAGAAATGAATCAGAGGTTATCGCTTTACCATGCGTGCCATGGTTATCGCCATGAGTAGCGTTACGACATGCTATCAGAGGATTGGAACAAATAAATAATGATATCGGTTGAATCATGTTATTAACGAGACAGCGTTGACGTGTTTTCGCCATGCCGTATGCTAAACATAACATTCTGATAGCAGCATTCTGATAGTGCGTGGGCCAGTACCGGCCCCTTGACTTTCAACTTAAAACTTTGTTGTGATAATACTTAATAATACACACTTATTACATTTTTGTCAGTCCAACAATTGTTTCGAGTGCTCGTATCTTAAACGTTTTGTTATTTGACTTTTATGGGACAAATCGAAATCAAATTCCAGTGTTGATTGTTCTTAAAATAGAATGACCATTCCTTTCATTGTATTTAAAGATTATTCGGAACTTATTATTAAAGGCACTGTATACTGATCAATCGTCATCGCGTTGATATATTTATATGGTGACTAATTAAAAGATTGAAAGGTTTAAGATAATAATAGATAATATAAAAGATATAAACAGTAAGCCTAATTACCTAATATTTAATATTCTTCGTCTGTAAGTTACGTTTAAAGCTAAACCGTTATTTTGATAGTTCAAAAAGTTTGCACAATCAGTTTGAACTTTAACACTAGCGTCTACTGGTACTTATAATATTTACTGAATAGGATATGGAGACATGAAGATGGGAAAAACCCTTCACCACTTACCATTACACATGACACAGATATCACATTTTTTTCAGAGTTTTACCAAGAAGGTTTTAGTACAATTTTCAGTGTAATTGTTTTTACAATGAAACAGCCAAAAAATGATCATAAACATTTTAATTAAATTCAGTGATCTGATTGTTACGTTTATCTATAACCTTTGTTAACTGCTGACCTTTATCGGAAATTGATAATGCGATTCCATTATTATTCTTTTTCAGTTTAGGTTCCGTAAACTGAGTTGTAAAAAATCGGAAGATTGTACAAAAAAGTATCGCAAAAAAGCAATAAAAATCATGTTTATTGTATGGGGTGCCCCTAATTACATATTAATTTTATCAATTAACGTATGTAGGTATGTCTAACTAGTATGGTTCATAGAATACAGTCTGGGGACTGACGAACCGACGATCACCTAAGTCTTAATAATAGAGTCTCTTTTTTACCCTTATACGGAACCCTCAAAATTAAAAGGCTTCTTGAACTAAAAATAAGCATTTGATTTGTTCGTTTTCGTTGTCAGATCTGTACTTACTTTGCACTTTAAATAACTGTTTTTCTTATTAACCTATTATGTGTTAGCATTTTTTTTTAATGTATTTGTAAACATTAGTGATGCGCAAGTCTTATCGATAAACCTGTTCTAAAAACATGGCAGGTTACAACAAACAATGTAATTGCGCAACACCCGAACCGGGAATTATTGGTTCTTTCCATAAAATGTGGATCTGGGGTTTTATCCGACGGTAAAATTTTGAGTTAGACTAGGTTTTGTGTGCCGGACTGTCCCACCCAACACTAACGGTATCGGATAACCCTTGAGTCTATGTAATGTCCTATTTGGTTGTTCCAACGACAAATTATTAAACTAAAAGGATATAAATGGTTATAATATGATTAAAACAATGTTGAAACTATGATTAATAATGTAATCAATCAAATCAATATCAATCTTTTCAATAAAATTACGTGGCAATGAAATTGCAGTAAAAAAATCTCTTTTCTCCCACTTTTTTCTGCGCTATAATCTTACAATTTGTACCTTTTATATGTACACCCCAACTGAAAATCTGTACAATAGAGGCTGGACTCTTTTAGATCTCGGACCACAATTAAAGTTTATGAATCAAATCTGACAATTTATAATGAAATAAAAAAAATATTGGCTGCACTGATAAAGCAATCCTTTTATTTTATTTTTTTTCAAATTACCCTATTTATTATTGTGTACTCCACTACCGCACCACTCGAGGCAGTAATACAATTTGTAGCAGGCTGTCGAACTGTTTCAGCGATTCGACCAACTACTTGCTGAGCGCGGCGGCGCGGCCCCCGCCCTGCGACGTGGAGGCTCCCGGCGGCAGTGCGCGCTCCTCATACTCTACCTAGTAAGTAGACCTTATTAATTTTACCACTCTTTAATTAAACCACTAGCCGTTTCCCTCGGTTTCACCCGCGTCGCATTTGAACTACTACGCGTACCGGGATAAAATATAGCCCATGGTATCCAGGAACATTGTAGCTATGTATCAGTGAAAGAATTTTGGAAATCCGACCAGCGGTTCCAAAGATTACCCCCTTCAAACAAAGTAAAAATGTTTACCTCTTTATTTACCTTTTAATTTACCAAAAATAAAGGCTGAACGATATCAGCCTTTTTATCGTCCCTGGCTAGGCACAGGTCTCCTCTCACACAAAGAAGGAATGAGCATTATAATCACCACGTTTGCGCAGTGCGTGTTGGTGGTTTCAGACTTTATAGTCCAGGTTTCCTCAAGATCTTTTCATTTACTTTGAATTAATCATGGAATTTAAAATATATTAGTTTCAAGAAGAAGTAAATGCGAACGTTGCCAAGTTTGCTATACTTTCCTGGAAGAATCGATTTACATGTTTGGTGGTGGTGAAGTCATTCATGGTTTTGAAGTCATAGAACCTATCTGGCACCTAAACTCGTGCAAAAAGTAATTTTCCTAGATAAAATAAGGAAATAGCATGCTACAGTAGCGTGTAATTGAAGTCTAAAAAAAGTACATATTGCGCCTAATTCTAACAGTAGCAAAAAAGATAAGGTCAATGACAAAAATATTAAAATGAACTGTAATATTACTAAAGACTCGAGTGTGGCCACTCCATCGCTTCAATAATCTAATCTTATAATGTTTCTCTATCTATGAGACAGCAATTTTTGACGTCGTGCCCCCTAATGACGTATTTGATTTTATCTATAGGTTCAATCAGGTTTAAAAAAAATTGATTAGATACAGGCTTCATTAGAGTAAATATCAAATAATTGACTTTGTACATCCAAACTTGACGCTTGAGACTTAGATGGTTTTGTTTTAAGAGCTGCGCTGTTCCATAGAAAATGTTGCTGATGTAATGTTTGTTTGTTGTTGTAGCGAGGCTTCGAAGGGTCCAGGCGGCGGCGCGGGCGAGTACTCGCGCGGGCCGGGCGGCGGCGCGGGGGCTGCGGGCACGGGGTCTGCCGGCTCGGCGGCCGCGGGGGCGGGCGGCGCGGGGGAGGAGGACGGCGAGGCGCAGTGATGGCCGCCGCGGTGTTGCATATCAATTTCATAATCTTGTTATTTTTTACCAAAAAAGAGAAAATAAAGAAACTCGTCGCTCGGCGTCGGCCGAGGCGCTCGCCGCTGGGTCGCGGGCTCCCGCCGATCGTTTGGAAAGATTTATATTTATTTGCGCGGCGTCGCGACGACGAACGACGGCGGTGAGTTGCCCGTGTAAAATATTCATATTTATTTAGGTGATATTTTTCTATTGGCTACTGATAAGATTTTATCTCGTTATGTATCTGCCGGCCGCGCCGGGGATGCATTGTCGTTTGTAAGGAAGGGAGTGGAGTCGTGCCCGAAGCTCTAGCAATAATTTATCAGGTTCCTAAGACATGTTTTGTAGTTAGATTCTATTTGCACGAATTTTCGCAAACACTGCCGCTTTATTTCTAAATTTTTTTATAGACATCAGTCAGTCGTTTTATTGCTTTCTATATTTTATGTTTAAATATAAATCGAGTCATTTTCAACGTTACGTTAAAATTTGTATATGAGGCATTTAAGTGCTGTACGAGGGACCGTTGCAATTGCAAAGTAAATATATCAAAATGGCATAATTTTTAGAGCTATCTTATAGATATTATAGTCATTTCGTTTTATAGGTGTAAATGATAATAAAGAATTTATTTTGGAGCGTCAAGGTTTGGATATTGTAAAGTCTTTGGAGAGCTGTGATCATGATGGATATAAAGCAGTCATATTTTTAAAATATACATTTAAGAGTTATAACGTAATTATACTATTGTACAGTGGAGCTGTATAATAAGGAGACGTAAGGTATCAGTAGCCGGCTGGAGCAGCCCGGTCCCGTGCGTCCGCGCACACATGTCTTTGTCATATCAACAAAAGCAATAACTATTATTTGATAAAGAACGATTTATTTCACTTTTAAATACTATTTTAACCAAGTTGTTATAAATGTAGTTAGTAAATTGGAAAGATCTCTTGAGAAGTCCACGGTCATATATAGTTCTTTTGAACAATAACTAAATTCTCATAATGATAAAAAGTCTCACGTTTACGTCATATCAATTTGTAATAATTAGTTTTTTCACTATTTTGTACATCTTGTACAAATAACATAATCATATAAGTTCAGATCATAGAAACTGGCATGTTACACGTTGTGAGGCTCGCGGTGGCTGGCATGGCAGGCTCCATATGAAACTGTTTATAAGAGGGATCGAGGAGAGGATGGGTTGTTAGTGTTAGTCAGCCTGCCGTGACAGCGCCGCCCGGTCCGAGTGCAGACTGAGGCGCGGCGTGCAGCACGCCGCGCTCGCTCGACTCGACAGTACATGTACAAATAGTCGCCGTTTCTCTGATCTGACCAGTGTACGCAGCTACACAATACACAGTACACTATTCGCACGTCTTTAGCAGTCAACTGTAAGAGATTGGTGTACCTATGAATAAGTTACAGTTACCAGAGTTAGGATATATAAGTAGTCACGCAGTGCTACGTAGTAAAATCTTACTATTTAGTAATATTTTACGATGCCAATTGAAAGTCTTAATGCTCAATTTTGCCAAATTTTACTTGCCGAGAACGCGTCTTGTCTATTAATTTCGTGTTTTAACGTTTGGTATAGCACACATTCCCGTTACTAAAACACCTTTAGGTATTTGAAAGTGAGAAGGGAATGGACAGATTGCTCAATATATGAAATATTTGTATTTCGTTTATAGTTATATCATAACACATTCACATAGAACTTGGAAATTTTTGGCCCAATGAAAATTATATCATTAGAGAAGTAAATGAAAATTTAATTGTAATTTAGAAATGATAAATTGAGAGTTAAAAGGATTTGCAAGTATAAATATATTTGTGACGAATGCTCGAGATGCAATATGTTAATTTAGTGCCAAATGATAAGTTAACTCGTAGCAATATATTGTATCCTAATGCTCTTGTGTAATTTCTCACGTAGTGTTAATGACCTATGAGGTTTCGAAGGTTTCTTTTACAAGACTATAATATATTTATACAGGGAACGTGTTAGGTATGTACTGTTGTTTGGAATTAAGAGTGTTGTTGGGGTAAAATACTCATTGAGGCAGGGTGTACAAATACCTGTACCCGACTGTACAGCCGAGCTACGGACGTTTTAACTCTGCCCTAGAATAGTTTTGATAGATTATTTATTTAAATTTATCGTTTAAAAATAATGAAATTAACAAAAATAATAAGCTACCTTCATATGAGACAGGGTACCTATTGTCTGTCGAAGTGAACAAGTTTCCTGCGCTGTGAAATCACATACAGTTATTTTTACACCCTGGCCTTTATAGCACTGAATGAGCAATGGAACAAGAGAATTTATTTACTCAAATAAGTTTTTTTTTAATTATTTACGATAATTTTGTACTAAATTTTAATATACATTATTTTGCATTTTATGATTGTAATGGCAGCTGTCCATATCATGTGAACGATACAATCGGTCACTGTAATTTAGGGTTTCATAAATAAATTTAAAACGATACATCGAACATGACACATTGGGCACAAATATTATTAAAAATATGTACTTTTTCTTTGCTTGCTATTGTTAAATAATAATTGAAATCTAAATAACATTGTTCCTGATACTCGATGGTAGTAAGCTTTGTGAAACCCTAATAAGCGTTAAAGGTGTATGAAGCGTCGCGCGGGCGGGCGGGAGGTAGCCACGTGGCGACGTGACGTCAGCGCCCGCCCGCCCGCGCGCCGCACTAGTTTTCACTGAGCAAATAATCTTGAACTTTTGTATATAAAGAGAACAACATCGATGCCACTGTGCTCTGAGAGGACACAGCGTTGTGCCAAAATTACGTGCTAGTCTTTAAAAACAAATGTTGTTATCATTTTCAGATTTTATTTAGTCCAGAATGTGTTTGTTCCTGTGCTGTGAAAATATTTTCTAACAAACCAACACTCGGTGATGACGGTGGTGGGGAGGGACAATGTGGTCGCTTTATTCTCGCGGTGAACGGTTCTTAGGTTTTAGTCTTGTAGAATATGATAAATAAATTGAAAAGTTTTCCTCACTGCAGTTCCTTAGGTGAATCATTTTAATGTAATTATCTAGGGCAGTGGTGGAAATTAAATTGCCGTATCGACGGCCCTTTAAAATCGGTCCTTTTTGTAAAACTGACCACATTGTAAACTAAAATTATGGATTTAGATCGACAACTATAATCGTGTGATCGTAAACTGAACACTGGAAGGTATCAGAATCAGTCGTAGCGCTAGCTTACTAATAGTTACAAAACCTATAGGAATACCAAGCCTTTTGTGCCTAGGTGTATAAAATTCTCACTTTTATAAAATTGACACGTTTGCCTGTGATATTATTTTTTCTATTAGTTAGATTAGTTGTTAGGAACACATTCATGTTTGTGTGTGCAGTGGCGGCTGAATTTTGACAAAGATCGAATTTTCCTCTAAAATTAAGTATAGTAAGGATCGTCCAAAGCCCTCAAGCTGTCTCCGAGTACCGGATTGTAGTTGTCGATGGTTAAACTTGTGTCATTAAAGACGAGTCATAAAAACTAATTATTTAGAGTTACGACGTGTTGTGTTGGTTTGTTGTTATATTTATAGTATTTATGAAAAATGCACATAATAATTTAGCTTTGAGCTTGTGCAATATTATTCCAAATTGTTTATAGAAGAAAACTGTTATAATTATTTCTAAATTGTTATATATTTTTATAAACGTAAAAGACAAAGGCAACTTAAATTATATTTTTGTTGTGCATTTATTATCAAATTTTATTAATACTGAACCACAAACTCATTGTGGACTGTAATGTCTGCGTCTGTGAAAACTGTTAATTAGGTACAGTAGATGGTTTTTTTTATATATGCTAATATTGTGAGTCAATTCTAGTAAAGTTAATGTTCCCTTTTATTTAGAATAATTTACGTTAATAAACAAATTAATCTAAGATTGCTCAACCAAGATGCAATGCTAACTGCAATGTAGATGTACGAAAATAATTTTATATTTGTCCTTTTATATTATTTATCTGATATTTCAGTTTTATTCATTTGTGAGTTATGGCAGCGCATGTTAGTCTTATGTTTATTCTTAAGAGAGGCCAAATGTTGACTTGCTTATGTGAGACTGTTTTGCCAAGAATCAGAAAGTATATTATTACCTACATTGTTTTAAAATAAATGCTTTTATATAAAATCTATACTTGTTTTGTATTAATTTAATCCTCATATACATATTTTTCCCAATCTCTTCATTATCTCTGCTTAGCGCGGACAGAGAATCAAACCAGCGTGAGCGGTTCTGTGCGCGACAGTCGCGCTATCGACCGTTAAACAAAGGAGGCAGTTTACTGGTTGAACATTACAGTGGCTTATTTTACAATAATGTTAATAGCAGTCTTTTAAATAGTTCTCGTGAGATTTTCAGTTTGTAGCTAATGACAAACTAAAAGTATAAAAAACTCCATTGAAGAGTTAAAATGGAAACCATGGGAATCAATATGTTCCATTAGGTAGTTAGGATTCTGAAAGTGAATTTTCTATCTTACTGTACAGAATCATAGCATGGTACGATGCAGTACGAATTACGATGTCTCATGTCTGGGTCGCGCAGACGAGTTGAATGACCTGATTATTCAAGGAAACATTAGTTAATTGAAATCAAATCGTACATTGCAAACGAACATGCGTAAATATTTATTGGAATTTTTAAGCGATCATAAATATTAATTTGCTTTAAGGGATCAAATATGTGAAGAAAAGTGATTTGGGAATGCGGGTTCGTCAATAAATTCTCATCTACATCATAACCGGTAATTACGGAAAATACGTATTAGAATCAGTGCGGACAGTTGGCAATCCTGATAGACAAGATTTCCGGTCAGTTACGATGGTCAGCCGGTTTTTGGATAATGTGCTACAGTAAAATATTTTATATGTTTTTTAGTATGAAAGCCTTAAATTTGGTGAGAATTTTGGTATTTTCATCTTTGTATAATAATAACAAAAAATACGAATCTACGATGGCCATGGTCATGATCCGCTACATTACTATAACGGAATGTGTTTTTACATTTCGTTTCACATGCGCGTACCAATATTTACAATGAGTTAAAATATGTGCGTAGCGTAATATCATTATCATTAATCGTTTTTTATTAGTCTGGTACAAGTGTACTTGGATTGTAACTTAGATTTGAAAATTATTAGATAAATTGACCCTGACCCCAGAATAAAAAATATCGATTGGACTTGGCCTAAAGTACAACACTACTGGCTCGATCGTCCTCCTTTTTGTCAGTGTCATGAGTGTCATGTGTGTGTGGTGTCATGTCATTATTTTGTAAATGTCAATATTGGCCAATCCATCTGTTGATGTTGTATTTTTTATTCTTGAAAACCTTAGCAAAGAAGTAATTTAATAAGCCTTATCACACTAAAACTAAGAACCTTATGCATTATATCTTCAAGTAAATCTTTACTGAGCAGGATATTAGATGGCGTTTCCTCAGCCTAACGCACAAAGAGGTTAGTTTTTGAGCAAAAGATATTTTAATTTGCACTTATTATTGTTAGGAATTTATAGTCTATGACATTTAAAAATGTAGGGTTTGTTGGTCTATGAAAAAGAATGACGGTGGTGTGATTTGTCATGATGTAAAAACCAGTGAGAACAATGTTATAATTCCTAACAAAATGTGATTGTATTTCTTTAACTATTAATAAAGACTTTCAAGAATACCAGAAGTTTGAATACCTACAATAGGTTATGGGCCCAGAACGCCCGAGAAGAAAAAATTAAAAACCGGGATTGGGTAATGAAAAACCCAACATGAAAAACAAGTGAAAAAAACTAAAAAACAGTAATAACAAGGAAGAAAATAAAAAACGGTGAAAAACTAAAAAATGGAAAAACCTGAGATAATACAGATAGAAAAATTAAAAGATGCGGAAACATTTTTATTGTGGAAATTTGAATTCAATATACACTTAAAAGCGGCAAATCTTGCAAAAACAATTGCACAAATAAAAGAAGATGACAAGAAAAGTGACTTCAGTATCAAAGATGCTCAGGTGCAAAGAATTATCATAAGCAGTATTGATAAGAAACTAAAAGGTCACATAATTAATTGCAACAGTGCACGTGAAATGTACGTAAAATTATGTGAAATATTCGAAGGTTCTGAGCAAAGAAACAAAGATGCCCTATTACAAGAGTTTTTCACATATAAGAAACAGGACAGTCAATCGCTTTCCCAATTAATAAGCGAAATAGAAAATTTACAATTTCGTATAAATCAGCTAGGAACAAAATAGATGATGAAATGGTCATATCCAAAATACTAAGCTGTTTACCAAATAATTTAAACTATTTTATAACTTCTTGGGAATGCATGGCAGACGATAAAAAAACCCTTCAAAATTTAACAAACAGACTTCTGGCTGAAGAAAATCGAATGTTGAAAGCAAAAGAAAGTGACAAGCAGCTAGCATTTCAAGCTACATCTTCATCTACATCTAAGAAAAAGTTTAATACAATAAAATGTTTCAAATGTAACAAAACAGGGCACATGAAGAAAGACTGTAGAGCCTGTAATATCTGCAAAAGGGACAACCATGAAGATAAAGACTGTAAGTTTAAAATAAACAGTGCTCAATCTGTAAAAAATTAATCACAGAGAAGAAAATTGTTTTTCAAAAATAAGAATAAGAATGAGAATGAAGAAAAAAGTAACAAAAGAATAGAAAAGGCATTTTACAAACGGTGAAATTCAAGAACCAAAACTGAAAGAATTTGTTGTAGATTCTGGGTGTACTGCACACATGACCAAAAATTTAGACATACTAAAATTTTTTGAATGTAAACCATCATCTGTTTTGACTGCAAATGAAGAAACAATAGAGGTGAAAGGGACTGGTAAAGTCATTGGCAATAAATGTACTCTTAATAATACCCTGCTTGTTCCTGACTTATCACAAAATTTATTATCGGTTAATGCAGTTACAAACAATCAAGGAGTGGTTATATTTACCAAAGATAATGTAAAATATATAAGGAGTCAGAATTAATATTAACAGGAAAAAAGAAAACGGTTTATATAAAATTAATTTGGATGATAATAATATGCAAGAAAAAACACTGTTAATGAAAGAAAATGGCACTGCCTTAGAATGGCATCAAAGACTTGGACATCCAGGAAAGAAAATACTAGATATATTACCAGATGTGGCAGATGGAATAAAAATAAATGGATTAAGGCAAATAGACGAATGTGAAATCTGTACACAAGCTAAACAAACAAGACTCCCATTTAACACAGTAAGAAACAGAGCCAGTAGACCACTTCAATTATTACATACTGATGTATGTGGACCGTTCGAAAACAAAACTTATGATGGCTATAGTTATGTTTTAACCGTCATGGATGATTATACTCATTTTACAAAAATATACTTGCTTAAATATAAAAATGAAGTTAAAGAAAATTTAAAACATTATATAGAAGAAACAGAAAGAGAGAGAACAGAAAAGGTATCTACCATAAGATGCGATAATGGAGGTGAATACACAAGCAATGATTTTAAAAATGGTGTACTGAAAAGGGAATAAAACTAGATTATACAGTACCATATTCACCACAACTAAATGGTAAAGCAGAAAGACTAAATCGAACCTTATTAGATAAAACCAGAGCATTACTATTTGATTCAGGGTTAGATAAAGAAATGTGGGGTGAAGCTGTATACTGTTCTACTTATATTATAAATAGATTACCAAGTGAATCTTTGAAGAATAAGACACCTTATGAGATGTGGCATGGTAAAAGGCCTAATATATCTAATATATGCAAGTTTGGTTCAATAGTATATGCTAAACAATTACATTCAAATATTAAGAAACTAGATCCAAGAAGCAAAAAGTTAATCATGATTGGATATACTAATAATGGATATAGATTGTGGAATAAAGAAGAAAGAAGAATTGAAATAGCAAGGGATATTGTTATAATTAATAATAATAAGAAAATTGGAGAAAAGTATGAAGAAACAGGAAGTTCGGTGATAACAGAAATAATACCAGGTAATAATGAAGAAGAAATAAATCAAGAAGAAGAAAGTGATGACAGTTATTATGAAATAGAAGAGTTAGAACAACAAAGGAATGTAATAGAAGACAACATCAGATATTATTGATGAAGTAGAAAATGATGAAAATAAAGAAAGTAATACTGCAGAGATAGAAACTATAGAAACTATAAATACAAAACGACAACGGAAAAAACCAGCTTACCTGCAAGATTATGTATTACTTACGTATGATGAAGTCATGAAGTCTGCTGAAAAGAATAATTGGGAGAAGGCCATAAATTCGGAGAAGGAATCATTGGAAAGTAACAATACATGGGAAATAGTTGATATAGGAAGAGCAAAAGGACACAAGATATTGTCAAGTAAATGGGTATTTTGTGTAAAAGAAAATGGTACTTACAAAGCAAGACTTGTAGCGAGAGGCTTCGAACAGCAAAGCATTGACTATCAAGAAATATATAGTCCAGTAGTAAGTCAATCAGCAATAAAATCATTAATAGCAATTGCTGCTTCAAAGGAATATGAAATGATAACTTTTGATGTGAAAACAGCATTTTTGTATGGCGAGTTAAAGGAAGACATATTTATGTATATTCCTGAAGGATATGAAAGACAGCCTAATAAAATTTGTCGTTTAAAGAAAGGACTATATGGGCTAAAACAGGCACCAATGACATGGAATAAAAGATTTACAGAAACTTTAAGGAAACTTGGACTGAGAGCTACAAAGTCAGATCAGTGTGTGTTTTTTAACGAAGACAAAACTATAATATTGGCTATATATGTTGATGACGGTTTGGCCATATCAAAAGACAAGGAAAAGTTATTACAGATCTTGCATCAATTGGAAAAAGAATTTATCTTAAAACATATGAACAACCTCAAAACTATATAGGTTTTGAAATAAAAGATCAGAACAAGGCATTTTGTTGCATCAGCAGAATTATACAGAAAAATTACTTAGAAAATATAATATGTATGATTCCAAAGCTGCAGATACTCCATGCATTGTGGGAAAGGAAAATGAATCTAAGATGGCTACGTCAGATTTTTCATACAGAGAACTAGTTGGTGGATTATTGTACTTGTCAACCAGGTCAAGACCAGATATCAGTCAAGCTGTGAATGAAGCAAGTAAAAAGGTAGAAAATCCATCAAGGCAAGACATATTAGCAGTAAAGAAGGTGTTGAAGTACTTGAATGGAACGAGAGATAAAGGGATTTTGTATAATGCTGGGAAAGATATTACAAGATTGCATGCATATTGTGACTCAGATTATGCAGGTTGTACAGAGACCAGACGAAGTACAACAGGGTTCATAATAATGTTGGCAGGTGGACCTATAGCTTGGTGCTCCAAAGACAGCCGATAGTAAGTCTATCGTCAACTGAAGCTGAATATATAGCAGCAGCAGATTGCGTTAAAGAGTGTTTATACTTAAAGACTTTTATAAGTGAATTAATTGGTAGCAGTATTAAGATTAGTTTGAATATTGATAACCAGAGTGCTATCCAATTGATAAAAACAGGTTCATTCAGCAAGAGATCTAAACATATAGATGTGAGATTTTATTTTATACACGAAAATTATAAGAAAGGATATTTAGATATTATATATTGTCCTACAAATTATCAGATAGCGGATATGTTGACGAAACCACTATATAAAGAAAAATTTAAATTTCATTGCGATAAAGTTGTTGTGTAAATTGAGAGTTATAATTAGAAGTGTTTAAGTTAATGTTTTGAAAACTTGTTTAAGTTAATGTTTTGAAAACTGATGGTGTTTCTGAAGTAATTATAAGGTATTTTTAATTTATGTTCATATATTAAAAATAGGAGAAGGTGTTAGGAATTTATAGTCTATGACATTTAAAAATGTAGGGTTTGTTGGTCTATGAAAAAGAATGACGGTGGTGTGATTTGTCATGATGTAAAAACCAGTGAGAACAATGTTATAATTCCTAACAAAATGTGATTGTATTTCTTTAACTATTAATAAAGACTTTCAAGAATACCAGAAGTTTGAATACCTACAATAATTATCCATGCTGATTATTTCTTAGTATAAAAATGAGCGGTAAACACAAACATTTTGTAATTCGTACAGCTATACTTCCCCGGAACTTGGTTGTTACCTTAATTAAGCCATGCTTGAACTTTTTATAATTTATAGAGTTTTATTGTTACAGAATTAACGAATAGGAAGATATTGGAGGAGCTTCAGCTGAAGAAACAGATGCTCTTGAAGCAGGGTGCTGTGGCTCCACTGACTGCTACCTCCATATCTCTGACTCAGCCTAATCCAGTCAGTCAGCTGCCTATGTGCTCAATCCCTCCAGTCTCTGCTACAGCAGTAAGCAATATTTCTTAGCTATTGTTCATAGTATATCTGATATGTTCTTAGCAATTACAGCAATTGATTAAAAATTATATATTTATTTGTCAAAAAGATAAAGGCTAACCATACGCAGTATGTGCAGATTTTAATAAATCACTAATATCTATTCACCTTTATAATTTTTTAAACACACTGTATGCTTCCATTTCAGGGATTCCCTCAACTGCCTGAAGCTAACATAGTGAATACAAGTCACAGAGCAGCGTTACAACACGCAAACGCCACATCTTGTGGCTACTTTGTGTCTCAGGACTCTTCATTCGGAAACCAGATCTTACCAGTTCTACCCAGATTTGATAGCAAGTGAGCAGCCATGTCTGCTGTTATGAAGCTGAAGACCCTTCATGGCCATTTGGAGAGCTTGAGTGGGTTTGCAGAACCTAAAATAAAGTATGAACAATATGAGACTCCAGCCCAACTTGCAGCTACTGCACTTTATACTATTCAGGTTAATATGGCAGAAATATCTAACATATATTTTTTCCTATTTAATGTTGAGTAAGCAGAGAAATCGCTCACAATTGTTTCTGTGTGACAAAGCATGCAGTGTCCTATTAAAATCATCATTATCTCCCAAGCCTTTTCCCAACTATGTAGGGTTGAATTCCAGTCTAACTGGATGTAGCTGACTACCAGGGTTTTACATGTAGCCACTGCCTGTCTTCCTTCTCAATCCAATAACCCAGTGTCATTCTTAAATCTTAAATAAATAATATAATATACTGAAAAAGAAATCTCTTTTTATTACAGACACAATTTGAATCCATAGAAAACTGCACTGTGCTAGATGCTGGCTGTGGGCCTGGCATATGGGGCATTGGGGCAGCATTGCTTGGTGCTAGCATGGTGACTTCCGTAGATATTGACGATGATGTACTGGAAGTATTCAAGGAAAACGTTGATGACATGGAAATAACCAACATTGATGCTATACAGTGTGACTTTCTGGATTCGAGAGTGTGCAGGTAATATTCTTGATAATGAGAAAGAGAAAAAAACCATACTAAGTATGTATACTTACCTTGCCACAAAATTAAATGTGTCTGTTAATAATAGATGTCAAAAGCCAACTTAGCCAACATCCATACTTAATTTTATAATTTATACACCTATAAATACATGAATATCATTTTTTATTTCATTCCTCGTTATTCACAGATGGGAAGCCTACTTCGACACAGTGTTGATGAACCCCCCGTTTGGTACAAAGAACAATGCTGGAATAGACATAGAGTTTCTCCGAATGGGTACTATTCTCAGCAGTGATAGTGTTTACTCATTGCACAAGACTGCCACAAGGTACCACTTTGTTTTTGTAGTAAGATTTATCCTACCACTGGCTTCACTTCCCCCAAATTGAATTAATTACTTCAAAAAATAATGAAAAGTTGTTATTGAAGACCCATTTGTATTTTTTTTTTATTTCTGCTGGTTTGCCATATCTATATGAAACCCGCTTTCCGTTGTCACGACATAACATGAAAACGGCTTCACCAATTTAGCTGAAAATTAGAGGGGAGGTACACAACTTGACCCGGGAGAAGGTTTTTGTCAACATCTGGCTACGGGACGCGGGTGAAACTGCGGGCGAAAGCTAGTAGTGCAATAAAACTCCAATTCTTATTTAATCCAGAATAGAATTAAAGTCTTCTCGATGTTGCAGAGCTCACATAGAAAAGAAGATTAAGGACTGGGGTATGAAAGGTAGTGTCATTGCTGAAATGAAATATCCACTGCCGGCCACATACAGGTTTCACAAGCATCATAATAAGGACATAGCTGTAGATATTTGGAGAGTGTACCATCCAAAATAAATTATTTATAGGAAATAAGGGAAAGAATATAGTTATGTATTATGTGACAACAATGCTCCTGTTTTTAGGCTGTTTTATATATATGAATAGTATTTTAATACAAATAATTTTTTGCTACGAAGTAAAAATGGATTTTTTGTCTTCGTATATTTTGGACAGTAACTGTAAGTAGTAAAATTGTTTCTTTTGTTACAATATAAATAATGTTCGCTCCATACAAAGAATGTATTTACTTTTAATTAAGATAAATGTAAATCTTTAAACTTATAAATAGCTCAATGGACTGATAAGGAAATCTGAAAGGAATACATGAAATGATTTTTAAATATTTATTTTATTTATAAACTCCTCAGTCTTATACACTATTATAGAAAGACTTATCATATTATACAAAGCTGTTACATAACATTAGTGGAATACATCAAAACACTTCAAAAAATATTAAAAATACTGTGTAAAAAGAACTTAAAAACATACTTTGATATTATGACTCCATAAAGAAAATAGTTTTTATTATGTGACAGCTACAGTTGACAACCGCCATATTTGTTTTTTTATCTGTGGTGGCTGGTGTTGCCATACGCCAAAGTTTTGACGTTTATTCGTCTCCAAACTTGATGTTTTGTGCCAGTTTAATGGTTCCGGAGTAGTTGATGGTGACGGTTGAGCGGCGCATGTAGTTCTTCCAGGAGTCGGAGCCACACTCGCGACCGCCTCCCGTCGCCTTCTCGCCTCCGAAGGCGCCGCCTACCTCTGCGCCGTTGGTGGGGATGTTCACGTTTACGATACCGCAGTCTGAACCGTGGGGGCCGATCCACTGCGAAAACAAAAGTATAAATAAGTTAGAATTAAAAACACAGATTAATTTCAGCAAATGTGTAATGCACTAAACATAGTCTGCTCCATCGATGTATATGGTCCTCTTCTTGGGAATGCTATTATGGCCCGGTGGCACACACACACAAACATCCTACGTCATAAAGCAGCCAGTTACGTTGGCAATAGGCGAGTTTATGTGCAAAAATTAACACAATTAACTTATATCAAACCATCGATGTGATATATTAACAACACAGTTGATATTTTTAAAGATAACTGTTAGAGCCTCCCTTGTTACATACCTTGAAGACATTTCCAAGGTTTTCAGTGAAGAGACTGGAAGACAAGCCCTGTTCTACTTCGTTGTTGTACTTGATGCCGGTCTCGAGGTCCGGGATTTCAATGCAGTAGACGATAGGGGCGAAACACTCGGTCTTCACCAATGGGGAGTCGTGGGGAAGTCCTGTGACGATCGTGGGCTCCACGAAGAATCCTTCGCGTTCCATTACCTGGCGAATTAATTTGTTAGATTATTTATGAAATATGTGATTTGGCCGTACGCAGGGGACTCTTGCGTCTTCGAAAGACAGCGTGAAAGTAGACCAAATTATATTTCAAAAAAGGTTCTCGTCTTTTCATAATTCCAAGAGTGTTCTAAACGATTAATTACTTCCAATTCATTCGGGAAAAGGCTAGGTAGATGATGACGTTATCGGAGCAAAAACGATCTATGAAATATACCTTTCCTCCAAATTCGATCTTGCCTCCTTGTTTAACGACTTCAGCAACAGTCTTCTTGTAAGCTTCAACGGCGGCGGGCGTATGCAGAGGTCCAATAAGGGTCTCGGACAGGAGCGGGTCTCCGATCTTGCTGACCACTCCAGCGAAGGCTTTAGTTAAGCGAGCTACGACTTGGCTGTAGACCTGGGAAATGGTATTTTGTTACAAATGTTTTTTCATTACCATAATTGGTGCTACTACATACACTCCCAGAACGGATTCTCTGACCTTCTGATGTGTAAAATTCTATGTACGCTGAAACGACCAAAAGACGTGAACACAAAAACTATCTGGTACAAATTCTATTTTTAACCGATTAAAAAAAAAGAAGTAAGTTTCAAATTCTTCAGATTTTCTTTTTTTTCTATAGTTATAAACGGTTTTGTGTACTTTTGGGAGTCTTGTATTGTAATATGCATGATTAATTTAACTATTAAGTTACCTTTTTGTGAATAAGCAGTCTCCTGGTAGTAGTGCACCTCTGTCCCGCGGTACCTGCGCACGCGAATAGGGCCGCGTTGAGCAGAAGGTCCAGGTTAGCGTCTTCGTTCACTATGATGGCGTTGTTGCCGCCCAGCTCCAGCAGGTGGCGCCCGAAACGTCTTTGTACTTCTACTCCCACCTAGAAGTAGGGGGTGTTAGTTTTTGGGCGCATTATTGAGAGATTACTCCGTAATTTTCTCTGATGGTGAAGAAATTAGATAATAGGATGTGTCACAAATTCTTTTTCTCCTACTTCTGTGGTGGTGGACGTTTTGGGGCTGTCTCGTATAATTCGAAAAGTGCTGTTTTTCAGCCTACTTTGAATAAACGATTTATGATTTTGAGTCTAAGTCAGTGGATACCTGTTGTCCAACAGCTGTGCTACCAGTAAAGGAGACGAGCTTCATCCTGTCATCTTTAACAATCTTCTCTCCGATGTCTTTCCCGCCGACGCACAGAGCGGCAACAGCGCCGGGAATGTTGTTCTTCTCCAGTACGCCTTCTACGATCTTCGTGACCGCTACAGCGATCAGGGGGGTGGTTTCCGATGGCTTCCATACGCTGACGTCTCCGCATACCTAGTGGTGTATGAAACTTGGGTTAAAGGGGAAAGAGAAGGTTGCCTAGTTTTTAGGGACAAGGTCTAAAGTGTAGGGGGTATATATCGATGATTTTTTATTCAAATGGAGAAGTTTAATATGACGTCACCTAAAGAAACTATTCTACGCCATGATATAACATTTATACATATCATTCTTAACCTTGATATAGAACTAAGCTGTGATAAAAACAAATATTTTTGCCTATTTACTCCTCAAGATAAGATAGCTGTTAAATTAATGTTAAACTTGGGATTTTTCCTCGAGACTGTTAATTAAAAGTAGATAGAGCACCTTTGCTATGGCGATAAAACTTTGACGTAGGTACCTATATTTTTCTCAGGGACTCTTCTGGCACCCCTCAAACCATCTACGTACTACAACTTCATCCTATTATATACATTTTCGATCACGACTTCTTGACCACATACCACCATTTTGTATAGTCCTTACCATAGCAATAGCGCTGTTCCATCCAAACACAGCTACAGGGAAGTTAAAGGCAGTGATGATTCCCACAGCTCCGAGAGGGTTCCACTTCTCAATGAGCACATGTCCAGGTCGCTCCGAGGGGAAGATGGTGCCGGGCAGAGTACGAGACAGGCCTAATGCCAAGTCGCAAACGTGAATGTATTCTACGACTTCACCAATAGCCTCGGGGAGGATTTTTCCTGGGGAAGGAGATTTGGATCAATATTGAGTTCAATTGTGGGTACTTTGGTTAATAGATTAGAATTTCTGAAATTAAGTAGGTACTACTATCTGGAAAGAGCGAGTGTGACGTGCAGTTTTGGCTGCCTTGAATATTTTGGCTTAGTATTTGTCCTTAGACGCAGTGAGGGAGTAAGAACAGAGCTAGGCTAGAACTAGCGTAACCGACCTAATACTTCATTCTGAATAATGCCATTAGATTAGGTCGACTGTGCTCGTTAAGTTTCAATTTCACATATCAAGCTTACAAAAATAAGTAGTTCGGTTAGCTCATAGTAACTAATCAAAACTTATCTATCTGCTTGCGGCAATATTTTCAACATTGGTGGTATACCTTCAAACATTTATCTTCCTTATCAGATATCACATAATATTTATATAAATTGCCATCTTCAAATGTAGGTGTAAATGTTTATCATACGCTGTCTAAGATTAGATTCGAGTCAACAAACTCAATCAAGTACTGATTACCTACATAAGACTTTTATAAATCAAGGCTCTTTTAATTACTACGAACTCCAAAGCGACGATCTTTATAATTGACAGAACCAGGTTCATGTAACACCCTTCATAATGTTGGTCTTACCCATTTCCAAAGACACGAGTTGTCCAAGAGGCTGCAGTTTCTCCCTGAGGGCGTCTCCAATCTGTCTGACGACTTCGCCCCTGGCCGGTGCGGGGAGCTCCGCCCACGTGTGCCATGCGTCCTGAGCTGCTGCAGCACAGGCCTCGTAATCAGAGGCGCTGGCGGCCTGCACCTCGGCTATGATCTTACCGTTAGCCGGGCTGAATGACTTGATGATCTGGTGAACAGTTATAAATAAGTCTATGTAGACGACAGTGTTGTGGTGTCGTAAATAAAATAGGATAGTATGCGTCTGTCGTGGTCAGCCAATAGACAGGTCACCGTTCCTATCCATCAGGCTATTAAGGAGTACCTGGGTTCGCTAATGAGCTACATGGGTACTATGCTACAAGGAGATCTTATTGATGCAGATAACTTACGTCGTAATGTTAACGACAGATAAATGTGTGTGTTAGCTTTCCATTTCTATAATCATTTTATTGCAATAAATGAACATCTATAAATATGAACAGTATTATATTGGATCACCAAGAGTACAATAATGATAGGCACTTAGCTCGTGTCAGTAAAACAGAGGGGATTATTTACTGTACAGAACAATAACTATGTTTATTCAAACTTTGAACTCGTTAATTAGTTATGTAGATTGAGATTTTTTGTGATTCCATGCACCTAAAGGGGCCTTCTCGGTAGCCGTACCTACCTATAGGGTAAAATAGATGTAAGTTGTAAGTATAAAGTATATTTACATTCTTATACCTACCTACACGTGCCTTGCTAGTCTAGAAAAGAGACAAAGTTAACTGACGTAATGCGTAATATTCTCGATCTTTAGTTAGACATACATATAATATTTGAACGTTATCGTGGCA